>NC_140297.1:55415467-55672967 GCF_964211825.1 Aythya ferina | reverse complement strand
TCACCCACCAAGTACAGTGCTGTTTTTAGCTCTCTCACTCCCTCTTCTCAAAGGGAAAGGGGGAGAAAAATTAATAAAAAGGGCTCAAGGGTTGAGATAAGGACAGGGAGATCACTCAACAATTGTCATCAGAGGCAAAACAGACATAGGGAGATTAATAAAATGTACTGCTTATTACTAACAAGGTAGAGCAGTGTGAAAAAAAAAAAAAAAAAAAAAAAAAAAAACACCTTTTCCCTCCATCCACCCTCTTCTACCTCCCCCACCCCGAGCAGTGCAGGAGAATGGGGAATGGTGGCTGCAGTCAGTCCCTAATGCTTCCTCTCTGCCAATCCTTCATTGTCACTCTGTGCCCCTGCTCCACATGGTTTCCCTCCCATGGGATGCCATCCTTCCTGAATTGACCCTGCAGGGGCTGCCCATAGGCAGCAGCTCTTCAGGAACTGCTCCCTCATAAGTCTGCTCCAGCACAGGTCACCCACAGGCAGCAGCTCCCCCCAAGACCCCCTGCTCCTTCATGGGCTTCTCTCCATGGGCCGCAGCCTCCTCCAGGCCACATCCACATGCTCCACCGCGGGCTCCTCCACGGGCTGCAGCATGGAGATCTGCTCCATGTGGGACCCATGGGCTGCAGCGGGACAGCCTGCTCCACCAGATGCCTCTCCACAGGCCACAGGGGAACTTCTGCTGTGTGCCTGGAGCACCTCCTGCCTTCCTTCTGCACTAACCTTGGGGACTGCAGGTCTGGTTCTCACTCCTCACTCTAACAGCTGCTGTAGCACAGCAGTTGTGTTGGTTTTTGTTTGTTTGTTTGTTTGTTTTCCCTTTCTTAAATCTGCTCGCACAGAGACACAAACCATTGGCTCAGCTCTGGGCAGCAGCAGGTCCCTTTGGAGCTGGCTGAAACTGGCCCTTACCTAACATGGAGCAGCTTCTGGACTCTTCTCATAAAAGCCATCCCTGCAGCGCCCACACTACCAAAACCTTGTCATGTGAAACCAATATGAAGTCCATCACTATCTTCAAGCTAGCAGTGAATCACATAGAGTCAGTCCAAATTTTTAAAACCTGTCTCAAATTGCATTCCTGATTGCGATGGAATGGGATAAGTAGTAGACTAATTTGAGTGTAAACAGGGTACAATTGCAAGTGCATCTAATTCAAAGAGTACTTGACATGGCCTAGGCAGAGACATATGGCATCTTTATATTATTTAGCACAAACTGAGCATATTTCTAAAAATATTTCCATTAATGTCAAGTTAAAATAGATTACAAGTTTAAGTGATGAGTTGATGTCTTTATTTGTGCAGCATAAATACCTGAAAAAGCTCAGTTGCTGTATATCGTGAAAGGGCTTTTTAAAATAATTTTTATGGCTCTCTCAGAGTTCCAATGTATATGCAAAATTAACAGTTAGAGACTTGTAGGTCTATCTGAATTCATATTCATGAAGAGACTTCAAAACCTTGGTAATAGTATGATTCACAAAGAAATCCTGGCTGAGTCCATTGGAGGAAAAACATACTGGAAAACTTTGACATATATATTTACATATACAAACTTTACTTATACATTCTAGTCTAATCAGATTTATATGATTTATTCTGTCAAACGAAACATGAAAATAGTCATAAGAAAAGTTAAACAGGTGAAAAGGTTGCATGTGAAAAACTAGAATTTTCAATAATAACAGAACTATAAAAATACTTTAGATTCTGGAGTAGATAATGTACAACTAGAAACAAGGATTTGTTCAGATTGAGAAAGAGATAGCTAGTGGGGATCTAACTGGTGTCTTCCATTACAAAAGAGGTGGTTTTAGAGAAAGAAAACAAACTTTTTCAAAGGTAAGCAGTGAAAGTCTAGGAGGCAGTGGGCACAAATTACAGCAGAGGAAATTCCAGCTGCTCAAAGGGGGAAAATTCTTCACTGTGAGAGCTTTTTCCCATTGCAACAAGCTGCCCAGAAAGGTGGAATCTGTCTTTGGAGATTCACAGCCATGGGAGTATCCTGATCAAGTCTGAAATTAGCACTACTTTGAGCAGCTGTTTGGAATAAATGACCTCCAGACCTTGGATTCTAAATTATTCTATGTTTGTCTGGAACTAATGGAGGAAGTAAATTCTGACCAGGAATTGATGGGTGGATGCAACCTGAGCACACTGAAGAGAAAATGACAATATCATGTGTTGTTGGAGCATGTATATCCACTGACCAATCCTAAAATTATAATATTGAAACACAAGAAGAAAAGGATACTTTCAGGGGCAGAAGTCTGGTAATGTGGCATAACACACAAATAACGTCTGAAATCTTTTTCCAAAAGCAAACAGGAATCTGGTGCTGTTTGCAGAGAAATGATGGAGTATCCATCTTATAAATTGTATAACAATTACAAGTAGAAATTCAGAAACATTCTGCATCACTAAAGCTTCCAAGTAGTTTTCGAGTTTTGTATTTTGTTTTATTTGCAAAGTAGATTATAAAGCTAGAAGGGATTTTTACAATCATTTAGTCTGACCTCCAGTACAAAACTAGCATAGCACTTTCTATTTATGTAAAGCATGTGTTTTGGAAAATATATTATTTTTCACCATAGAAATTTGTAGTGGCAGAGAATCTAATATAACCTTCAGCAAATGGTGCCAAAGGTTAATGAACTTCACTGAACTTTATGTCTGGCTTAAAATTGCCTAGCTTCAAACTGGTGGGTTGATTTTCACACTTTGCCCACTCCAGTAAGAAATTTCATAATAACTCCTGAAATTTCTACTTTCATGCTAGGTATTTACCATATTTTTACCATTTTATTCCAGGGCTTCCAAGCTTTTACACCAAATGTCAAAACTGTTAGTGCCCTGGGTCTCATGGAGCCTAGTTGTGGTGGGAGTGCCCAGTGTTAACTGGGATGCAGCAGGACAGCACACTTATAAAATGCATCTGACTCACAAGTTGAGGAGGGCTCCATATGATAAACTAATGATTCAAGCCCTTCAAAATGATCATTCAAAAACAGCTTTTTTGATCCATTATTGAAGTGAGGTTCAATTCCCTCCATTTTTCAACTTTTGTCTTGATAACAGGGGTCAGACATACTGTTTCAATATCAGTCACTTAACAGGCTATATAAATTTAAAAAAAATATACAATATATGTTTCAGATTTATTGAAGTCTGATTATTTTTGGGGGTGGACTGTATTTATTCGTTTGTTTGTTTGTCTGAATAAGGAATGGATTGCTTATTCTGTGGGATTTTTTACACTGTCAGTACCACAAGGTTTTGTTAAATCTTCAGAACAGTTGCTTTCATGGACGAGCATGCTGTCCCCCTTTAACAGTATGGTTTGAATTCTGTGTTTTCAAGTATTCAAACTTTCATTTATTCTACATAGTTTGCTTACTGCTGAGCTTGTGAAGTGTTCCAGCTTGTTCTATCTGTATCAGGGAGGTAAACTCCTGCCCCTGACAAAAGAAACTGCATGCCAGAGCAAAAGGAGTCTGAAGAATTGACCAAGGGAAAACCTTTTAATTCTGTTGACTTCTGCAATATACCCTTCTCTCTCTAGAGTGTAGAATTCTATCACACAGAGCAGAGGAAATCATTCCTCACATCAGCATAGTAAGGTAGGGTTTTGAAGACAAGTTTTTCAGCAGCCAGTGGAAGTGGAGTTCTGTTCCTACTGTTAATACAGCAGCTAGTACTCTATACAGTCCATCAGTGTAATTCCTGTGCTCTGTGAGTATATAATGATAGTTAAGAAATGCCATTTCAACTCTACAGAGTAAGAGATTATCATAATATCTTATTAGGTCTTCAATAAAGTGCATCATTAGCCAAATTCTATTTTCCCCATAGAGAAATCTGAAACCCACGTGTAAGAATCAGCGTACTTGAATAGAATGATGAAACAAGCCTCAGTGAGGAAAAAAAGTGCCTTGAGCTCAGACTGTAGGTGGTAGCTTGACAATGTAAAACATGTCACCTAACCTTTCCAGTTGTCAGTCCTAATCAGTGTGTGCCATGTTTCCCAGAAATCAATAGAGACATAGTTCTAACTGTAGCCATGAGACCCAAGCTGACCTAGAAGAGGTCATCTAAATACCAGAACATAAGCCCATCATTAGGTCTGACAAATGATGGGTTGTAGATTATTGAATGAAAGGACTGTGGATTATTAAATGAAAGGGCTGTGATTATTTTTGCCTCATATCCCAATATTGGATCCAAAGGCAGTGTTTTTGCAGATTAAACTGAAGAGAACACATCATACATCTGAAGTAAATTACCCCATTCACACTGAAATTTGTATTTTTTTTTAGGTTTCCTCTTAGCAACATCGGTATTATCAATGTCCTATACTACCTGTAAAATCTGAATGTACTAAGTATGCACTTTAAAAGGTTATTCATACATTTGTCTGATTTGTAATGATAGGATATAATAGTTTGTTATAATTTACAGGTTAATCTCTAACAGCAAAGCCTTATGAATTGAAATGGTTTGAACTACAGAAATTATATTGACAGCAGAGCATGTTTGGGAGGGTTATTCATTTACATGTTCCATTTCAGTCTCAAATAGTCATTTCATGGTGAAACAGATAGCTTCATTTTGGACCTCTGGCTTTAATCTTTATTGGTCCCCATATGATTGTGTGTGTGTGTGTGTGTGTGTGTGTGTAGAGTAGCTACTTTTATTTCAGTTTGAATTCAGTTTAGTCACCGTGCTCTAAGCCTCAGTGCTGAGGCTCAACTACACATTTTTTCCTAATTTGAAATCCATTTAGGGTGCATTTCTATTGTATGAACATAGCACATTACAAGTCATGGTAATGCACATTTTGTGTCATTGTTATGTCTAAATAAATGATCAGCTACTTTCCAGATTTGGAATTGCAGACAATCTGAGAGCAGTATGTCTACCATACAAAGAGGCTAGTATCTGTATTCATATGTTTATGCTAGTTGTGGTTTCAAAATTGTGCATGCACAATGTCATTAAAAAATATAATAATAATAAGGAAAACTTTTCTGAGTGTGATCTGACATTGGAATATCTTTGTTATTATCAAGTATTATAGCTCTATATTATAACCGTATTATATATATAGTATATGCAGCAATGGAATAGAAGAAGTAAAGCTGATTGTTTCAAGATTCCTCAAGGGTCAGTCAGGAAAGAAAATGGACAACAGCAGCAGCTGCTGCAACAGCCTCATCAGCCAAAGAAAACCCTTGTAATCCCCCAAATCAACCTGATTATATCCCTATTCCATATGAAATTCCATTTGGAATATACAAATTTACAGAAACTCCTCAAGTTGCACCATGGGAGATTTAGGTTGGAAATGAGGAGACATTTCTTCTCAGAAAGAGTAGCCAGGCATTGGGACGAGCTGCCCAGGGAGGTGGTGGAGTCACTGACCCTAGGAGTGTTTAAGGAAAGTGTTTGGACATGGTGCTTAGAGACATGGTTTAGTGGGTGACATTGGAAGCAGGGTGATGGTATGAACAGATGACCTTAAAGGCCTTTTCCAACCTTAATTATTCTATGATTCTATAATTCTGTGAAGTGCCAGATATTAAACTCTGATCAATGGAGAGAAGTCTGAAGTCCTTCTGGCTCTCATAATGTCTTTTTTCTTTCAACTTAAACTACTGCTGTGCTGTGCTTGGGGCCAGGGACCAGCAGTTTGAAGACAGAAATGTTTGAGAGAGGTGTGGGACCTCTGAGAAAAGACTGCTTGCAGAAAAAGCTTTCAGAATTTCTGCTTACTCAGAGTGTAGCTTAATTTACCTTGGGATCTTGTTAATTTTAATTCATTTGTTAACAAAATAATGCCATCAACTCTGAAGGAGTTGTCATGTTTAGTTCAATGTAGACTGTGATTACTACAAATCAGTTAAATGGATCAGAAGGACATACTGTGCTGCATGAAGACTCAATGATGTAGATAGACATAAGTTAAGAATATTATCTATTTTCTTCTCTGTATATGTTAAAGGCACTCCAGTGCAGGTGTGCAAAGCAAGATCCAAAGTACTTGGCTATTTTAAATTAATTTAAAGATATTTTGACTATTTTTATTGTTTATGAACATCAAGGGAATTCTACTAAAATATGTGATTCTGTGATACCCAGTATAATTTATTGAATATTTACATAACTTATTTTTGCATTTGCCCTGTTTCCACATAACATATTGAATGGTACTTTAAATGACCCTCTCTTTGCACTCATTCTGATAAAATAATTTGAGTTTGATTTTACAGCCACCTAGGAATCATACTTCTAAAAGTTGCACCAATAACCAGGATTTCTGAAATCATTCCAATGGACCTCTGCTCTATGATGAGTCTGTTGTTACAGAAAATTTCAAAATGTACTCTCTTAGTGTTGAAATCAGTGATTTTCTGGGCTTCTTAATGTCCTTTTAAAGAAGTTAAATAATTTGTGTGCTTATCTGCACTAACTTGCAAAGTATCAGTGGTAATGAGTATGTATATGTATTATATATATATATATATATATATATATATATATACACACACACACATATATATATATGTACTTTTTACCTGGCATCAGGTAAAGTGGTAACATTATCAAGTGAGCACAAAATGACATTCCTCTAGCTAAATGGTGGAATTCTTGGATTTATCTTTAGTATGTTCTTTGCAAGCCCATGACATGGAAATGTGCATTTTATCATAGCCTGGCTGAGCAAACTCCAGGGTAAGTTGTAAGCTGACACCAAATCTTCTACAGCTTTGCTGTTGCTGCTATCTGAGTTTTGGGAGTAGTGCTAGCTAAGAAAAGCCTGTTTGTACTGCACATATACTTTCTGACTGTGACCTGCTTGTCCTCTTCCCAGAACAAATAACATAAGCCCATTATTTCAGCATACATAGTAAAAACTTTAATGAACTTTTTGGAAATATTTATACATATGTTCTTTTTACCCCTTGAATTACACTTATTGTTTAAAAGTACTTACTTTTACTTTTCCCCTTCGCATTACATTAGGCAGAGACTCTGTTCTTTGGCCTCAAATATTCCAGTGAATTTACCACACAAAGATATTTGCAACATCCACAAAGTCTGGGACACTGTGTTGTTAGGTATAGTAGGAACTGTGGTGATTTTGTAATGAATTCTCTTTAAACCAAGCAAATAGTAGCATAAAAAGACATCTAACAGCTGCTTTCCCCTGCTAAATATCACCACTGAGATTTGATTCCAAGAAAAATAACAAGCCAGGTTTGGTTAGTGGTGCTGCAACTTAGAATTTATCTTAACAAGGGAAAAATCATTTGTACCATACTAGCTTTTCATGAGCTGGTGCAAAGAATAAATCTCTCCAATGGCAAACTAAGCTGTCAAAGCTTTTGCATAACATGCCATTGGATACCAGTGTGATAGCTATCCCTCCTGATCTTTTTATAGGCTGCTAATTCTGAAATAAAAGTCTTTTTTTGCCTACTTTTTTGTAGATCCAAGAAATTAAATTTTAAGTAGATATGATACAGATTGCTACTCAGTAAGAGAGTTGGGAGTACTACTGTTACATTACTGAAAAGATATTTGCACCAAATGTTTGGTATCTAGGAAAAGATTCATTATTTATTTATTTATATTTTGAAATTGATAAGTACATATCTGCAATATGTTCTGTGATAAATCACCAGGCAAATATACAGGCACATAAGAACATTCACATGCATGGCAACATGCATGGCAGTGGCTATCAGCCTAAGGCATGAATGCCAGCAAGCAAGTGGGAATTTTGTATCTCAGGCACTTGATTAGGTTCCCTTTTTGTCTTTACTTAAGACAAGAAAATTTAGACTCGTCTCAGTTAGACCAGTCTTTATGTACCAAAACATAATTGAAGGCTAGGAGGTATGGTGAGGAGCGATCTCTTCCAGTTTCTGTGGGAAAGGCAGGGCTCCTGAATGTTTGGGCATCTAAATGTTTGATTCCAGTTCCTGATACTGACGGTTGTGGAAGTTCTTCAGGTTTGGCTTATGGACATCATTAGACTTGCCTCCACTGCAAAACAGGCTACTTTATGGCTGTGGAAGAAAAGAACAACAATTAATTCAATGGTACCGTTAAGAAAACAGTGAAAGAATGTTATGTTAACTCTACTGAGATTTGGTAAATAAATAAATAAATAAATAAATAAATAAATAAATAAATAAAATAGGCCATATTGTATGTTGCAAATGCAGCTATCACTGCTTCTCCAACAAAATTTAGTTAACTGAAATTTTTATTTTGAACATTTCAGTATAAAATCATCAGCAGTATTTTTTCTGCTTTTCACAATCATTTTCCAATATTTGTCTTCATTTTCAATTAAAATCTTAACAGTATTTTTCATTTATATCTTACTTTTGATGTATGACATAATTCTGAATATCATAAAAAGAAAATAAAAATCTCTCTTTTTAAGTGTGTTTGCGGTAAGAAAAGCTTGTCCATGTCATACCATATAAATTAACAGACTGAGACATTACATATTTCAAGGTTTCTGAGCAGACCTCAAATCTTATATTTTCACACAGTTTACACAGTTTTTGCAAATAGAGAGTACTGTCAAATAGAGCAGCTTCCTCAATAAGCTTAAAAAGAAAATGAACAGCCCAGGTTAGTCATAGTAAAAGAAATAAATAGTTAAAATGGATATTAGCATTATGAAAAAAAAAAAAAAAAAAAAAAAAAAACCACAAGTACCCACAGAATTAAAGTTACCATAAATAACAAACTAAAAGTTTCAGGCCATAATTCCACTAAGGTCACAAGTAGCCATAAATTAAGTATTCCCGGTTTCTGAAGTTGCCAAGTGTTCTTTTCTGTTGTTTTTCTTTTGTTAGTTTGTTTTTGAATCTGTTTTCCTCCCCTAGTTTCATATTTGCTCAAACGCTTCATTTACTTTGCCATGAGGGTTTGACCAATCTCACTCTTACTCATTAGTAGAGTGACAACGACTGATGCAACTTCTTTTCATAAATACTAAACATTCCTTATCAGCCCTTTTCCTAGCTAACTGGAAGAAAAACTAATTTATCAGTCAACAAAATAATAACAAAATTTACTTCCCTTTAAAAATGTCATATATATTAAATACATGGGTTATTCATATTAAACTCATTGCATAACACAATAGATAGAAATAAGTATTACTGGGGAAAAGGAAAATTAAGAAAATATTTATTAAAATAAAAACACCCATGATACTATCATATATAAATATTATATACATAAATAATCATTTTATCTCAGAACGTCGCTTTCATTTAAGAAGTCACTTTCTTCACAGGTACTTTCATTGAAATCTGGAAATATGACCAACTAGCCAAAATCTTCTCTTAGCACTCTTCTGTCAGTTTCAACTAATTCAGCCTTTAAGTTGGTCACTTGTACTGACATAAATTGCTCACAATCTGCCTGTATGGAGCAACATATAAGGATTAGCACCTTCCATTAGGACTTTCTACTGTTGTCATGAAACTACTAGCAGGTGCACATTCAGTCTAGGTAGTTATTTCCATGACATGATGCCAGGACAGCAAACCTTCAAAGTGTCTCATCAGCTTCATATTGGCCCTGAGCATAACCATAATAATAATTATGCATAAAATATGCATGAAATGAACTAAGACAGCAGAGCCTACCCAGCTTTGATATCCTTGACTTAAAGAATTCTGCATTGGAACATGCAGATGCACTTAGTGCATGAGTGGGATCAGACCACAATTATTTATTATTTTTTTTTCCAAATATTCAGTCTTCAAAAGATAAATAGCTCACAGTGATGATAAAAAAGATTTGACCTATATGGAGTAGATACTGCTGATGCTGTAAGGAAAAAAGTTGTCAATAAGAAATGAGGTAAAAGCCGGGAAGTGCACAGACATATTAGTGTACTGAACTTTTCAGTGACAAAATTATTTTTTAGAGCCTGTTTCTTCAGTATCAGGTATAATTGCTGCACAGACTCTAATGAACTGTGACCTAAAACCAAGTTACCCCTTCAGGTTAAAGGTACTGTATATTACAGTGTACTTTATTGCAAAGTGCACTTGTAGTGAATATATTTCATTCAAAAGGACAAGAATTCTACCTGCCTTTCCATACAGATTAACATTTTTGAAGCTTTCTCTTTAATTTGATGTGTTATCCATATGATATAGCTTTCATTTCTACCTATGAGTGGGAAGTTTCAGGCTATTTCAGGCTTCCAAGTTGTACTACATTTTAGAAAGATGTCTTTGGGCTTATCCTGCCAATAACAAGAAATAGGCAATTAATTCAACTCATACTGTTTAAATCTGTTCCATTAACAAAGAATAGAAAAAAAAATCTTTCCTGAAAACAATAACAATTATAATATAATCATTGACTTTCCTTAGTATTTATTAGGGGATCTTTAATATTAGTGGATTATGGGATGGTTGCATTTAAGGAAAACAATATATATATAATTTAAAAAAGTTAAATTCAAAGATATCTAGTCCAGCAAACTAACACTTAATTGCTTCCAGGGGATCAACTAAATTTAGTTGTTAAATTTAGAGTCTCCAATGTGCAATTTTCAATGGCCTTGATTTTCAGAGGTTCTGAGCCATTGGTTTGATTTGAAAGTGTTCCTATCCTTCCTCTATTAACCATTTCCTTTTATTTTAAAGACAAGAGAGGTAAAAAATATATATCTATATATATATATAGATATATATTTTTTATATAGATAAAAAAAAATAACAGGAAGAGGCAGGATCATCCTCATTCAGAGCAAGTTATAACCTGTTTCAACTCACCACAAATTTTTAATCTGCACTGTAGATGAAGTTAGGATAAGCAGGTTCAAAAAGGAATTAGGCAAATCCATGGACAGTGGGTCTATAAACAGACACTGACACAAACAGGTAGAAAAATACCCTCTGGCATCCTTAATGCAGTGGCTGGAGTTTGGGGGAATGCAAAGGTAATGAACCACAAGTAATTGTCAAAGTCAGATCTTTTGTCCAACTATTGCCTCCTGTTGACACTGTCAGGCAGAGTTCTTACCAGTGTTGCCCAAAATAATTTCTGTTTCTATTCTTCTAATTACTAAATTGCTAGGAATGAGAAAGAGATGAGAAAGAAAACCAAGGGAAGAATCTTGAATAGTTAATTGTGTTGCTCCTTTGATTCTGGAAGCTGGAAGGTATACAAGAGTAATTGAAAGCTGTGAACAGCTTTCTTCCTCTCAGTAGAAGCAACACACTTCCACTCTTCCTTCAGTGACTGTGGAAATCAAACTGGCTTTGCAGATCATTAATGCAAAAAGTGACATTTTCTAGTGAAGAAAGAAAGAAGAGACTGGAGGAAAATTTGTTACTGGGAAAAGATTGTTAACAAAGGAGAAGTATATAGCTTCTCCAGGTAGTTTACAAATGAGAAATTTGTATCACAACACTAAGTGTTGCATTGTAAATCGACCTTACTGAATGCTGTGGAGTAACTGTCCACTTTATTCAGTTACCTAGTTTGACTTGTCTCAATATTGTGCCTTTAGATACTGGAACTGAACAGCTTTGAAACAGCAGGCCTAAACCACTAAAGTTAACACCATTTTTATTAACGTGCATTTAAAAATAATAAAACCCATAAGTTTTATTAAATGCTCAATAGAATATGAAGATACTTGCAAAAGTTATACATTGTGAGAATGTTGTGCTACAATAGAATTAAATATATTATAGACTGTTAAGAGATCTGTTCATACTACATTAACTTTGTCTGGATATGTTTTTGTATTAAATGAAATGTTTCACACAAGTATACTTTTATGACATTCAAAGACCTGTGAGAATACAATGCAGTTATCTTAGTCCTTTACTTTTCTCTGAATTTTCTGTGGAAGGGGAACACTTCATAATAGGAAACACTGATGATCGGTTTCTTTACATACCTTGATTTAATAACTGCAGATCTGGGGTATCATTGTACAAGGATTTAAATAAAAACTAATATTTTGCATGAATGTTGACCATAGTCCAGCACTTGCAAAGCCATTGCAACCACTGTTAACTATATTTGATGTAAATGTTAAAGGCTTTTTTGAGAAAGAAATCTGAATCAGTAAAAATATGGTTTGAATCTGATGCTCTAGCCAAACATAGAAGTTTGCACAATCCATTTAAATGGATTAAGGGCATTTTGCCCTTAAAAGACTGTTCTTACACCATATGTATTAACTTTGGCTGTAGGGTTGGCAAGGGAAATGAAAATGCAGTTCATCATAATTTGATACAGATAAAATTAAACACTTCTTACAGCACTCCTCAAAAGAGAGCTGTTTCATGCCTGTGGGGTACTTTTGTATCAAGACTATTCAAAACAGAACTTCAAGGCAGGCAGTGAGTTTCTCTCCTGATCCTTACTGTAATACTATTTCTCCACAAAAGCTTGGGGAAAAAAGCTGTCAGTCAACAACAACAGCAGCAAAGCTCTCTAGTGACTCAAAATATGTTCCTACATTGAGCAAAGATGTCTTCAAAAACATAAAATTTTTTTTTTGGTATTTCTTGTCATCACAATACACTTGTCAACTTTTATATATAACTTTTTCCATCCAATGTTTTTTCCTCCTTAGACTGAATTTATATGCTTTTAAAGCCATAAGACAAATAGCATTGGTACCATAGCAAAATAATCACATATGATTAAATATTCTGATGTTTAGAATGATATCCATTAGTTATCAGTTTTCATACTGTAGTGCATTACTTCATCTACTTGTATCAGCCCTTTCCAGCAGCTTTCAAAGCAGAAAAAATAAGCAAAGGGTTCTGAGGCAGAGCGTACTTCCACAAAAATGGACTATAGAGGTATAAACAAGGCAAAATGTGAGAGGGGAAGGGTGGTCCTGTTTCTAAACTTTGTTTTGTTTTTTTACATCCAACTTTTCTTTTCTTTTGCCCTTTTAGTTTCTCTACTGCAGTGTTTTACTATTTGTTATACCTTGTCATATTGGCATCTGAAATATATTTGCATAAAGTTCCTGATCTGGAGCTTCTGAACTCTAGACAAAGCAGCACCCTTCTTTTTTCTTTTTTTTTTTTTTTTTTTTTGTCTGAAGTGAAGCAGGATGGACACAAAGGGCTGTTCTCATTTGGCAGCACAGAGCAAATGGTACACTGCAGCATCTCCCCACCTTTTCCTTGTATTAACTATAGAACATTAAGCAGCTCTAGGGCTTCTGATATCGATCACTGTACTACAGAATTGTCTGATGGTGGCTAGCAAGGGTGAGTGGACTGCTTGAGGTTAGGCTGGGCATTGGTCAGCAGATGGTGAGCAATTGTATTGTGCATCACTTGTTTTGTACACATTGTTAGTAGTAGTACTATTATCGTCATTATTGTTATTATTATAGTTGTTATTATATTTCTGTCTTAATAAACTGTCTTTATCTCAACTCACAGGCTTCACTTTCCCATTTCTCTCACCCATCCCAGAGAGGGAGGTGGGGGGAGGGTGAGCGAATGGCTGTGTGATGTTTAGCTGCTGGCCAGGTTAAACCACAACAGTTCATTTTGGCGCACAACTTGGGGCTCGAAGGGTTGAGATAACGACAGATCTGACTGTATGTGCACAGTGAAAGCAATAGATGTGAAAAATGGCTCTGTCTAAGCTATAACACATTCCAGATTTAAAGCTGTATGTCATTTATCATTTCAATGAGTTAAACACAGCCTTGTTTTGTCTATCATTATGGTCTGTGACACCCACTACTGTAGTCTGCAGTTCTGCTATTGTTTCATCCACTTTGCTCATTTCTACCTGCTTCAGATTTTTAATCCTCTTTTCAACTATTCCAAGTAATTTTAGATACTTCTGGTATTTTAATTAGCAGTTTTACTTTCCAGTGAAATGATCACTGATTGAATCATGCAGTCCTTTGCTTGGTAGCCAGGGTGTAAACAAAATTTTGACTGAAGAGTCAAAACTAGTATTTCATTGATAGCATAGAAACTAACATCAAAGACAACCAAAAACAAACAAGCAAACAAAGAAAAAACAATAGGAGCTTCAGATATTATTAATGCTGTTGTTGGATGCTATATCAATAAAAGTTATTCTGTGAATTGGGATTATGTGCCAAGGTTTTGGTAGTGGAGAGGTTTGAAGGGTGTCTTTTGTGAGAAGAGTCCAGAAGCTTCCCCATGTCAGACAAAAGCCAATTCCTGCCAGCTTCAAAGGGCCACTGGCCAAGGCTGAGCCAATGAGAGGTGCTGTTTGCACCTCTGTTAGAGCAGATTTAAGAAAGAAGAAAACTGTCATGCAACAGAAGCTGTAAGAGAGAAGGGAGAAAATGCAGAGAAAAACAACTCTGCAGACACCAGGTTCAGTGAAGAAGGCAAGGGAGATGGTGCTCCAGCCTCTGGAGCAGAAGTTCCCTAGCAGCCCATGAAGAGGCCCATGGTGTACCCTGCTGAAACAGATATTCATGCTGTAGCTCATGGAGAAGCCCATGGTGGATCTGGCCTAAAAGAAGTTGCAGCCCATGGAGAGTCCACCTTGGAGTAGACTCTGGGCTGAAACTGCAGCCCGTGAAGAGGAACCCATGCAGGAGCAGGGGATCTAGGGGGAGCTGCCACCTTTGGGGGACCTGTGCTGGAGCAGTTTGCTTCTGATGGATGGACCCCATGGTACAGACTCATGTGGGAGCAGTTCTTAAAGAGGTGCTGCCTGTGAGAAGCCCACATTGGATCAGTTTGGGAAGGACGACATTGGATCAGTTTGAGGGACCCCACATTGGACCATGGGCGGAGAGTGACAGAGAAGGAGTGGCAGAGATGAAGTGATATAGACTGACCACAATTCCTATTGCTCATTCCCCTGTACCACTCCAGGAAAGGAAGTAGAAGAGAGTAGGCGAAGGATTGAGTGGAAAGAATTTTTAGTTTGCTTTCAGTTCTTACTGCTCTAGTCTGTCAGGGATAGGCAATAAATTACATTAATCTCTTTACAGTGAGTTTGCTTTGCCTCTGATGGTAATTGGTGAGTGATCTCCCTGTCCTTATCTCAAACTATGAACCCTTTTTCATAATATTTTTTCCCCCTCTTCTTTTTGAGGAGGGAGAATGAGAAAGCTCTGTGGTTGAGCTGAGATAGCCAGTAGTGTGATCCCATCATGTTCTGTCATTAGCTGTTAGAAATACATTTGTTATTAAAAGTTTTATAATAACCTTATGTAAGCCAGGGAAACCTACACTTGTATCTGATAGATTTTATTGTAGCTTGAAAATGCTGTTGCAGCATTCACATAACATGCTCTTGGAGCCTGCAAAACTTAGTTCCATGATAGTCAAGTTGGAGAAGCTAAAACGAACAAGTTAAGGTCCAGAATCAAGTAATTCTGTTAGTATACCCATTGCATTAGTGGTCAACAATGCAATTTGCCGAGGCCATTTGCCAAGGCGATCGGCTCCGGGGCAGACGCGTTCTGCAGCGGAGCGGGGGATCGGGCCAGGCAGGGCTAATTTTGTCCGGCATCGAGCCTACTTGAGGGAGCCGCCAGGACCCGGCAGCCCTCGTGAGGGAGGCTGACGAGGCGAAGGCGGAGCCAGCAGCGCCCCCTCCCCAGCCCTTCAAAAGCAGCCCCTAGGGAGCGCGAGCGACCAGGAGCGCGGCGACCAGGGCGGGCAAACAGGGCGTGGCGCGTCAGAGGGAGTGGCGCGGCAGTTAGCGCGGCAGTTCGTGCAGGCAGGGCGCGCAGGAAGGGCAGAGCGCTCCCCCTACACACAAACAACACCTCGTTAACAACAGCCGTAACTAGGCGATAATGGTGGCCATCAGGCACGCCGCGCTCTCCAGAAAGTCGGTGCACACGCAGACCGACTACCCGTTAAAAAATGCCGCAGTTCAGGTCACCGGATGCAAGGAGTGTCTGAGCCTTTTGCTGCCATCGGCGGGAGGCAGAGAAACTGCGTGCGTGAGGTGCGAGCAGGTGGATGACCTGGTCCGCATGGTGGCGGAGCTCAAGGAGGAGGTGGAGAGGTTGAGGGCCATCAGGGAGTGTGAGCGGGAGATAGACTTCTGGAGTAACTCCCTGCAGGGCCTCAAGGGGAGGTGCCGAGGTGAGACTCCCCAAATGGGGGCGGACCCCCTGCCCTGTCCCCGTCGGGCAGAGGGAGGGGATCTGGGAGCTGAGGAGGAATGGAAACAGGTCCCTGCTCGACATCGCAGGCGATGCTCTCCCCTTCCGGCCCCACCTTCCCAGGTGCCCTTACACAACAGGTTTGAGGCCCTAGAGATTGAGAGGCCGGTGTGTGAGGAAGAGGTAGCAAATGTTCCCAGGAGGATGCCTGGAGCGAGGAGGTCGACTCCGCGCCTCAGGACTGCCTCCACCAAAAAAGACAGGAGGGTTATTGTTGTTGGTGACTCGATTCTTAGGGGAACAGAGGGCCCTATTTGTCGGCCGGACCCTACCCGTAGGGAAGTCTGCTGTCTCCCTGGGGCCAGGGTCAGGGACGTTGCCAGGAAGCTTCCTAACCTGGTACGCCCCTCTGACTATTACCCCCTTTTGATAGTCCAGGCAGGCAGTGATAACATCGAAGAGAGAAGCCTCAAGGCTATCAAAAGGGACTTTAGGGGGCTGGGTCGGTTAGTGGATGGAGCGGGAGTGCAGGTGGTGTTTTCGTCCATCCCTATGGTGGCAGGGAGGAGTTCACAGAGGACACGGAAAGCCCACCTGTTAAACACGTGGCTCCGGGGCTGGTGCCAACGCAGAAATCTTGGGTTTTTTGATCATGGGGCACTTTACTCAGCACCTGGCCTGATGGCCGCAGACGGGTCCCTATCTTTTAGGGGAAAAAGGATCCTGGGCCAGGAACTGGCAGGGCTCATTGAGAGGGCTTTAAACTAGGTAGGAAGGGGGATGGGGCTGAGGCTAGGATTGTTGGGGCTGTGCCAGGGGGAACAATGGCAAGGCCGGAGGATAAGGCAATGGCCCAGCTGAAGTGCATCTACACCAATGCACGCAGCATGGGTAACAAACAGGAGGAGCTGGAAGCCATCGTGCGGCAGGCAGGCTACGACTTGGTTGCCATCACGGAGACGTGGTGGGACCAGTCTCATGACTGGAGTGCTGCAATGCCTGGCTATAAGCTCTATAGAAGGGACAGGCAGCATAGAAGGGGTGGTGGTGTGGCTCTCTATATTAGAGAGTCTTTCGAGGCTGTAGAACTCGAGGTTGGGAATGACAAGGTCGAGTCCCTTTGGGTTAGGATCGGCAGGGACAACAAGGCTAGTGTCCTGGTCGGGGTCTGCTATAGACCGCCGAACCAGGATGAGGAGACGGATGAGGAATTCTACAGGCAGCTGACAGAGGTTGCAAAATCATCAGCTCTTGTACTCGTGGGGGACTTCAACTTCCCTGACATATCCTGGAAGCACAACACAGCCCTGAGAAAGCAGTCTAGGAGGTTTCTGGAGAGCGTGGAAGATAGCTTCCTGACGCAGCTGGTTAGTGAGCCTACCAGGGGAGGTGCCCCGCTAGACCTTCTCTTCACAAACAGAGAAGGACTGGTGGAGGACGTGATCGTCGGGAGCTGTCTAGGGCAGAGTGACCACGCAATGGTGGAGTTCACTATTCTTGGCGAGGCCAGGAAGGGGACCAGTAAAACCGCTGTATTGGACTTTCGGAGGGCTGACTTTGAGCTGCTCAGGACATTGGTTGGTGGAGTCCCTTGGGAGGCGGTTCTGAAGGGCAGAGGGGTCCAGGAAGGCTGGGCGCTCTTCAAGAGGGAAATCTTAATGGCGCAGGAACGGTCTGTTCCCACGTGCCCAAAGACGAGCTGGCGGGGGAGAAGACCGGCCTGGCTCAACAGAGAATTGTGGCTTGATCTTAGGAGGAAAAAGAGGGTTTATAAGCTTTGGAAAAGTGGGCAGGCCACTAAGGAGGACTTTAAAGAAGTAGCGAGGCTGTGCAGGGACAAAATTAGGAAGGCCAAAGCTCATCTGGAGCTCAATCTGGCTACTGCCGTTAAAGATAACAAAAAACGTTTCTATAAATACATCAACACAAAAAGGAGGACTAAGGAGAATCTCCATCCTTTACTGGATGCGGGGGGAAACTTAGTTACAAGAGATGAGGAAAAGGCGGAGGTGCTCAATGCCTTCTTTGCCTCAGTCTTTAGCGGCAATACCGGATGTTCTCTGGATACCCAGTACCCTGAGCTGGTGGAAGGGGATGGGGAGCAGGATGTGGCCCTCATTATCCATGAAGAACTGGTTGGTGACCTACTACGGCACTTAGATGTGCACAAGTCGATGGGGCCAGATGGGATCCACCCAAGGGTACTGAGGGAACTGGCAGAGGAGCTGGCCAAGCCGCTGTCCATCATTTATCAACAGTCCTGGCTATCGGGGGAGGTCCCAATCGACTGGCGGCTAGCAAACGTGACGCCCATCTACAAGAAGGGCCGGAGGGCAGACCCAGGAAACTACAGGCCTGTCAGTTTGACCTCAGTGCCAGGAAAGCTCATGGAGCAGATCCTCCTGAGAGTCATCATGCAGCACTTGAAGGGGAAGCAGGCGATCAGGCCCAGTCAGCATGGCTTTATGAAAGGCAGGTCATGCCTGACGAACCTGATCTCCTTCTATGACAGAGTGACGCGCTGGGTGGATGAGGGAAAGGCTGTGGATGTGGTCTACCTTGACTTCAGCAAGGCTTTTGACACCGTCTCCCACAGCATTCTCCTCAAGAAACTGACTGCTCTTGGCTTGGACTGGCGCACGCTTCGTTGGGTTAGAAACTGGCTGGATAGCCGGGCCCAAAGAGTCGTGGTGAATGGAGCCAAGTCCAGTTGGAGGCCAGTCACTAGTGGCGTCCCCCAGGGCTCGGTGCTGGGGCCGGTCCTCTTTAATATCTTCATCGATGATCTGGACGAGGGCATCGAGTGCACCCTCAGTAAGTTCGCAGATGACACCAAGTTAGGTGCGTGTGTCGATCTGCTTGAGGGTAGGAAAGCTCTGCAGGAGGATCTGGATAGGCTGGACCGATGGGCTGAGGTCAACTGCATGAAGTTTAACAAGGCCAAGTGCCGGGTCCTGCACCTGGGGCGCAATAACCCCAAGCAGAGCTACAGGCTGGGAGAGGAATGGTTGGAAAGCTGCCAGGCAGAGAAGGACCTGGGAGTGATGGTGGACAGTCGGCTGAATATGAGCCAGCAGTGTGCTCAGGTGGCCAAGAAGGCCAACGGCATCCTGGCTTGTATTAGGAACAGTGTGACCAGCAGGGCTAGGGAGGTGATCGTCCCCCTGTACTCAGCTCTGGTGAGGCCGCACCTCGAGTACTGTGTTCAGTTTTGGGCCCCTCGCTACAAGAAGGACATGGAGGTGCTTGAGCGGGTGCAGAGAAGGGCGACGAAGCTGGTGAGGGGCCTGGAGAACAAGTCCTACGAGGAGCGGCTGAGGGAGCTGGGCTTGTTCAGCCTGGAGAAGAGGAGGCTCAGGGGTGACCTTATTGCTCTTTACAGATACCTTAAAGGAGGCTGTAGCGAGGTGGGGGTTGGCCTGTTCTCCCACGTGCCTGGTGACAGGACGAGGGGGAATGGGCTTAAGTTGAGCCAGGGGAGTTTTAGGTTAGATGTTAGGAAGAACTTCTTTACAGAAAGGGTTGTGAGGCATTGGAACAGGCTGCCCAGGGAAGTGGTGGAGTCACCATCCCTGGAAGTCTTCAAAAGACGCTTAGATGTAGAGCTTAGGGATATGGTTTAGTGGAGGGCTGTTAGCGTTAGGTTGGAGGTTGGACTCGATGACCTTGAGGTCTCTTCCAACCTAGAAAATTCTGTGATTCTGTGATTCTGTGAACAAAATGGTCTTACTATGCAGCATAGTAACAACGAATAAAAACCTTCAGCAACCGTGAATTTTTCACATTACTGTATTTTCAGTGGTGATATTTTATACGGTGTTTAACAATCAAAAGTATTGAACAAAGCAAGTGTTTTCAGAGAGCTGTGGGATTCTTGTTTGTTTATTTGTATTTTATCATGTCTGAAGATATATGGTTGCCCTCTCCATCTCTGGAATTTTCTGTCTGAAAATTCATATATATTTCCACATATATCTGGGATAACTAGATCGATCTATTGTCTGGATGATAAAATTTAATTGTGGTATAGCTATTTTTAGGATTATGAATGTATTTTATTTTATTTTTTTAGAAATGTATAATGCCAATACACAGATAGAAAATTATCAAAAACAGAATCTATTATTTAGTATTTTGTAAAATTTATTGGATTTCATGCAAATGGCTTTATTTGATTTCATGAGAAAATACAGTACAGATGGGGAAAAAGACAATGTAAAGAGAGATGTTTATAAGCTGAGTTCCATCATGTTTTCAAAATGTGAAAAATTGCTATAGATAACTATATTACAATTAATTGAGTTACTCATGTGGTTTTGAAGTTAAGCTCGTATTTAAATGCCCTGATGAACTGGAAGCATAAAAAGAGACTTTTAAATAAGGGTGGGTTTATTTATTAATTTAATTACATATAAGAGGCTTAGTTAGTCCCATAAGATTAGAAATCGAGTTAGAAAAGTTTGTGAAAATATCAAGTTACAGACCCAATGCCAAGAAATAGGATTATATCAAAGTTCAGATTACTTTTGATCTGGTATTAAATCAAATCTTTTGTATAGATTTTTAAAGAATTGTTAGGAAGATTTGGGAGTCTGATAATATCTGTTTATATTTCAGTGAAACATTTGTGGACAAATATTGAATAATCAATCTGATAGCTAACTATATGAAATAGAAATTAATTGAAAACAATTTTGGAACCTGCCCATATATTTTCATTATATAAACTGAGAACAATTAAAAAGTTAAAGCAACATACAAGATTAAATATATATATATATTTCAACCATTACAAATAATGTGAATACAGAAAAGAAAATGGGCTTTGTTTATCTGTCAAGGACCTTTGAATTGCTTAATAATAATTGAGTGCATTTGTTTGCCAGAATGGCAAACAAACTGGACAGCCACCAGTTGTGTTGTTAATATCTTCATATTAAATATCTGAGCCCTGTTAATGCGTAATGGAGCTCTTCTTCTTCAATGCTTCATAACCTTTCATTTTCTTTCCTTGCAGAAGGGAATCCATATACATGGTGGGTTGGAAAAGCCAATGAGAAGCACTACTACTGGGGAGGATCAGGACCTGGTATTCAAAAATGTGCCTGTGGCATTGAACGCAACTGTACTGATCCCAAGTACTACTGCAACTGTGATGCTGATTATAAGCAATGGTGAGTGTTCTACAAGAAAGCAGACTACCAGAATCTCCTAGCATTTACAATTACTGCTGTTTCTTGGAAGGTCTTTTCTTTAAATATTTCCTTTTTTTTTTTTTTTTTTTTTTTACCAAAGAATGAAGGCAAAAATATTATATTTGATTTCTCATTTGCAAATTATCTTCCCATCTTTTTGCATTTCCATTTTTTTCACAGTATCTGTGACTGTCAAATGTAGGGGATATGTTTATGTTTTCAAGTCAGCTGAGCTACAGAGAAGATAGCTAAACTTGCAAAGTCAACTGCTAATAGGAAAGGCCAGCATTTTGGCTGCCTGTGCAACTTTGTCTTCATCGTGTTCAGCTGTGTTACAACACAGTATTTAATTTCATCTCTGCAACTTCATTTGGAGAAATTTTACTAATATGAATGCTGCATTTGCCTGAAAAAGAAGTGAGAGAGATGAGCTCACATCAATAATGTAGGGACTCTAAACCTCATTATTCATCTTTCATGAGAAAATGCATTGAGAACTAAGCCTGGAAAGTATTACAGAATGAAGCCCTGCATTTCAGAGGAAGCTATTGCACTTTTTAAGAGATAATTAAATACTCATTGGCCTAATGGCTGAGAGTACAAACCTATAGTCCTTTGGGGAGTGAGTGAGAATTGGTTCTAGTTTCTTCTCTAATAAACAGTTATTGATTCATCCCAGGTGGAACATCTTAACAGAGGGACTGAGGAAGTCCTAGCCCAGAGTAGTTTATTGTCTGGTAACAGGGGCATTCTGCTGCAAGGTAATTGAAGTGGGTTCAAATCCCTTCAGGCAGAAAAGAGAATTAAACCTGCATCACTGATATCTCCCATAAATGCTCTAGCAATGAGCTTACTGTGTAAAAAATGTCATTTTCTGTGAGATACCATCTCTGCTTTCAGAACAATGGGTTTATAAGCTTTAAGTGTTTTGTCTTCACAGGTAGTATCATATTTTAAATGGTATGCAATGTTCAGTGACTAATTGGACCCATACTTTTATGATCACTTTTCCCATTAATAGCAACTTAGAATCAAAGAATTATAGAATAGTTTAGGTTAGAAGGAACCTTTAAATATCATCTAATTCCAAACCGCCTGCCACGGACAGGGACACCTTCTATTAGACCAGGTTGCTCAAAGTCCCATCCAGCCTAGCCTCAAACACTTCCAATGTTAGGGCATTCACAACTTCTCTGGGCAACTTGTTCCAGTATCTAACCACTCTCATAATAAAGAATTATATCTAATCTAAATCTACCTTGTTCTGAGGACCACAGAGATGGATGCGGTACTCCAGGTGGTATCTCATGAATGAAGAACAGAGGGGGAGAATCACCTCCCTCAACCTGTTGGTCATGCTTCTTTTAATGCAGCCCAGGATATTATTACCATTTTGGTCTGCACATGCATGTTTACAGTTCAAGTACAATTTTTCTTCTGCCAGTACTCTCAAGTCTTTCTCTGCAGGGCTGTTTCAATCCATTTGTCACCCAGTCTATACTGTTTTTGGGGATTGCTCTGAACCACAGGCAGGACCTTGCACTCACCCTTCTTGAACATCATGAGGTTTGCATGGGCACATCTCTCAAGCCCGTTCATGTCCCTCTGGATGGCATCCCTTCCCTCCAAAGTGTCAACCACACCACACAGATTGGTGTCATCCACAAACTTGCTAAAGGTGCACTTGATCCAATTGTACATGGCACCAATGAAGATACAAAACAGTACCAGTCCTAATACAGACCCCTGAGGGACACCATTCATCAATAGACTCCACCTGGATATTGAACCATTTACTGTAGCTCTTTGAGTGACCATCCAGACAATTCCTTATCCACCAAACTGTTCATCCATCAAATCCATGTCTCTCCAATTTAGAGATAAGGGTGATGAGCGGGGCCATATAAGGTTTTGTAAAAGTGACATTGACATATACATTGCTACTGTTAGCTTTAACATTGTTACGGTAATTATCAGTCATATTAGGGAGTGAACTACAGAGTAGCACAGAGATAAAGTCAATATTACAGACAGAGAAATCAGACATGGTGACAAACTTCAGAACTACTGTTATATAAAGAGTGAAAAATATAGCCAGAGGACTCAAACTCAAATATAGGCCCTATAGCAATGTAGCACGAGGTAAGTTTGGTACTGTGAAAAAAATTGTAACAATAAAAGGAAGATGTAATAATAATTAGGATCATGGCAGAATTAGGAGCATTAATAGTTTTCATTGCTTCAGGCACTGGATGTGTATCCATAAATACTAGTCTCTGTACCATATGTTGACTGTTTTATTATATGCTGTGGGAAATGCGTGGGTATGGGAAATATCATTGACATTTGGTCTCTTGTGGTTTCTCTAAGTGCCACAGGTGCTAATTTAATAAGCTTTCACTCAATAATTTTTTTCTGTAACATCTATGCCCCTATATACAATGAGAATATATGGAATCTATTAATAAATACATTAACATAATTAATAGATCCTTTAAAAACTAAAAATAAGGTTAATATCATAATAGATATGCAACTGTTTACTCAGAATTTTATCAAGAAGTGATCATTTGGGAAATATATTTATTAAGTATTTTTATGGATATATAACTTTTCAGGAAAAACTGCGTATTTTAGTACAATTAATGAAGAACAGAAAAATGTATTTTAATTTGTGGAGTGTTCAATTAAAAAAAAAAAAAAAAAAAAAAAGAAAACCTTACTGTAGTCTTTAAGGACATTTTGTTCAAGATTCATATTTGCTGTTCAGTTTCAGAACAGAAACTAGCCAAAGCCATCCTTTATGGTAATAGGAATTATTTTGAAGAGTCCTAGTTATGAATTTTCTCTAGTCAGGTTGATTGATACCTAAAAAGCAAGTGATCTCCAGAAGTGAGGAGATCTCTCTGACTTCACTTAGCAGCAAAACATCCTTAGCACAAACATCCATCACATCTGTTCAAACCTTATTTTAGCATATACAGTTTTCCCTATTCCAACTGTTTCATATACTATAAAATCATAGAACCGTAGAATATTCCAAGTTGAAAAGGATCTACAAGAACCATCTCATCCAACTCCCAGCTCCTCATTCTTACTGGTAAGGATGTATATGTATATGTACATGTATACATATATACATATATTTTATACACATAATATACATATAATATAATTATAATATTATATATATATATATATATATATATATGCATATTTATATACATATATATTACCCTAGGAATGTTGGCAGCTTTACTTTGGTACATATGGGAACATGATGCAAGGATCCCGAAGCAAGGCTTGACTAAGATAACTAAAATCTGGGTGTGGTGACACAGATATTAGTCAACTTTTGTAATAGAGTTACATGGGTGTTCCTGTACAGAATGGAAATTCCTATTCATACAGGGAAATTAGCAGCTTATGATGAGCAAACAGGTATCAGCTCAAAGACTGACAAAACATCTTGCCACAGGTATCACCCTAGGTCATCAGGACAGCTGATTTAACTTACAGTCCTCTAAAACAGAAGGTCTAAGTAAACATCAAACTGGGTCTGAGAAACCAAACAGAACTTTTGCAGCAATTTTATATCCTGGACCTATCTGAAAGCATTGTATTTTACCATGATATACCCACAATTATTTACTTCTCCTGTCCAGACAATGTGGAAGAAGCTTATATTTGATTTTGATTTGATTTTGGTGGTTTTGTTTGTGTATTTTTTGTTATTTTTTTGGGGGGGTGGGAGGGAGAACTGTATGTATGGGAAGTATGGGAAGTATGGCCAGAGTAGTAGCTAGAGTAATTAACTGTATTAGGAAATGTAAAGAAGTACAACTGGAAAAGAAGTCTGAGTGGAAATTGTTGGAATGAAAGGGGAAGAGAGATTCAGTAAGGAATTCAGCAAGGAGATTCAGTGTTTGAAGTACAAGGTACTTTCTCAAGGGAAACAGAGAAGCCACTGAATCAGAATGATATAGTGTAAGTAGAATATTGTCCAGAAATTATGATGCAGGAATTGGAAACTGTGTTAGAAATGAAGAAGGGGATTGCATTTTGATGAACGATCTCATAACCAATGCAGGAAATGCTCCCTCGGAGAACTGGATTCCAACTCTGCTTCTGGAACAAAATTTCTGTGTGATGCTGGCCAAGATTTGTAAGCCATTTTTTCATAGGGTAGTCATTAATTGTTTGATCCTTGACATCATTTATCAGTGGCCTCCTCCTGGATATCAAGACATTGATTGCAACTTTTTGAATGTGACCATCCAGACAATTCCTTATCCACCAAACAGTTCATCCATCAAATCCTTGTCTCTCCAATTTAGAGATAAGGATGTCGAGTGGGACCATGTGAGGTTTTGTACAAGTGCAGGTAGATGACATCAGCTGTTCTTCCCTTATCAACCAACACCCAATCCCCATCGTAGAAGGCCACCAAGTTAGTCAGGCATGATTTGCCCTTTGTGAATCCATCTTGACTGTCTCCAATCACCTCCTTATTGTATATAACCTTTTGTATAGTTTTGTATATAAGCCTTTGTATAGTTTCCAGGAGGTTCTGCTCCTTGGTCTTACCTGGCACAGCTATGAGACTGACCAGGCTGTAGTTTCACAGGTTATCCTTGTTACTCTCTGTAGATGTGGGTGTTATATTTCCCCTTTTCCAATCTTTGAGTACCTCAGCCTTCTCTGTAACCTATATCCCAGGTAACCTGGCCTCTCGTTTCCTCGTGGAGGAGGCACAGATTTTCCCTCATCTTCCTTTTTCACCAACATATCTATAGAAGCTTTTCTTATTTCCCTTGATATCTCTGGCCAGATTTAATTCTATCAGGGCTTTAGCTTTCCTAACCTGATCCTAGGCTGCTCAGACAATTTCTCTATATTCACCTCAGGCTACCTGTCTTTGCTTCCACCCTCTGTAGACTTCCTTTTTGTATTTGGGTTTGTGTAGGAACTTCTTGTTCACCCATACAGGGCACTTGGCATTTATGTCTGACTTCCTTTTTATTGGGATACATTGCTCCTATGCTTGGAGGAGGTGATATTTGAATATTAACCAACTTTCTTGGTCCCCTCTTCCCTCAGGGCTTTATCCCATGGTACTCTACCAAGCAGATCCCTGAAGATGCCAAAGCCTACTCATCTAATATTCAGGGTAGCAAGCTTTCTATGCACCCTTCTCCTTTGCATCAAGGATCTTGAACTCCACTTTTATAACTTGTAATTTTCATAAGTACAGAACTAGCTATGCCAATTATGGACTCGGTTATAATGTAATCTTTCTCAGTTACTAGATTACACCATAGTCTTGGTATACCTGGAATCTAGACGGTGTGTATTAATGTTTTTTAAAAGCTCACAGAGCACCTTTACAGGTCACTCTCTCTGAATAAAGAAGAAAAGAGAGCATTCTGTAAATGGTACAGGTATTTAGCATATATTAATGTGTTGATTATCAGACTCTGAAAACAGGAGGTATGTAGGCCAAAATGGTAGATATTGTCAAGGAATTCAAATTTATGTGTGTTTGCACAATGCATCTAAAGTAGAAGTTAATTATTAGAAGAGTCCCAGGTTGTTGCTGCAATGTAAATACTAAGTAATCATTTTTGCCATAATAAATCTTTATGGATAGGAGGGAAAAAAACAGTTGGGAAGAGCTTCACTCAGAGAAATCCCGCAAAAGTGAACCTTAGTCCCAAATTATCAATTATTTGTGCACAGTATGAAATTAATCCAGGAGAAAGTGAATCAAATTATATTTAAAAGCTTATTTTTACCTGACAACAGAGATTATATGTATTTATTTAAGAGCATGGTCATCATTCAAGTCAGATTTCCTCAAGCTTGAGAGAATAAATGCTTCTGACATTGCTGTTATTAACAACAAGAAATTCCTTGGGTCATTGTGAAACTAAATCTGCTTCAACTAAACAATGTTATTTACACATAACTTTATGCATTTCTGTAAAAAATACTGGCGCTGCAGAGATAGACAAACTATATGAATTAAGCAGTAAATGTGAAGATCTACAAAGAAATGTTGGTTCTAACTCTTTTGACCATAAAGTCAGTTATAACTAACACCCAGATTGGCCAAAGTTTCTACTCCAAAGACTGTTTACTTCTTATTCTTTCTTACTTTTTCTATAGTATGTGAAAAAACACGATGTGATCCTGCAAGGTGGATTTACTGAGAAAAGGATTTTCCTTTCAAACTTCCTCATGAGGATGAACTTTAGATTTCTAAGTAGGGCACAGAATTCACTGCTGACTATTAGTGTGACTGCTAATATTTCAAGAAATATTTGATGGTTCTATAAGATGATTGAAAGGGATTAAAGAACGTTAAGATAATAGTGGTTCAGACAAATGAAGGAAATCAGCAATGAAACAGTTCAGGATTACTTTATCATCACAGATCTTGACTTCAGGAATAAATCAGATGACTGCAGACCACCTAATTTTTTTGTTTATCCTCTGCCACAGTTTGGAAATTAACATTTCCTTCTCCAAAGCCTGCAAAATCCATTTATTTTTGTGAGATGTTTGCCAAAATGCTCCACAAGATACATTGCCTTTCTCTTTGCTACTTTTCTCCTACATTGAGACTTTCAGAATAAATTTTCAGGTGGTGAGAAAAGACAATTAAACAGGGATCAGGCTGATATGATTTTTTCTGCTGCACAGGGGTGAACAATGAAATCCCAGCCTGTGGCTGTGGCAATGACAGTATGCCTGATGCTGGGCAGGTCACATGCAGCCAGATTAAACACAATACTAAAGGTTCCTGGAGATATTGGTATGCATCAAGGCTTAAGCATAACACATGTCAATTCCATTTGAAATCAGAAATAATTCAGTTCCTTACTCACTTAGGCACTTCGGAATATCTATCTGTCCTTTTACCTTGTGTGCTCTCAATACCAGAGCTGCTGATGCAGAGATAACTGGTGGGTTACATGACTCTGGCTTCTCCTATCCATTAGAAGCTGCTAAAGATGTATTAGGGTATTTTTCTTTTTTTTTTTTTTTTTTTTTTTTTCAGTATTTCTTTCTCATCTAGGAAGCAACTGGAAATTCCACAGCAATGGCATGTGATCAAAAGTGGTTGGTTAATATACTCTCTGAAAAAAAAAAAAAAAAAAAAAGAGAGAGAGAATTTATCATTGGCTCTAATTAGTTACATTTTCCTGAAATTAACTTCTTATTTGTAACAGTATATAAAAAATCCCTAAAGAAATAAAAGGGATCAAATATGAATATACCTAAAAGAACCTGAATGACTATAGAAGTTGCAGTGAGGAATATGCATGATTACATTCAATTTTTATCAAAGAAATTACAATTTATCCAGATGGAATGACTGCCTACAAATATTCAAATATTTAAATAATACAGCAATATATTTAAGTAATACCTTGCAAACAGACATTTTGCTAAAATACAGAGGCCTGTATTTGACAAGAAACCATACATGAAATCAGGAAAAAAAAAAAAATCACACAGAATCACACAGAATCACAGAATTTTCTAGGTTGGAAGAGACCTCAAGGTCATCGAGTCCAACCTCCAACCTAACGCTAACAGCCCTCCACTAAACCATATCCCTAAGCTCTACATCTAAGCGTCTTTAAATGATCTAGTAAGATTAACGACATCTTGCTGCTTGGCCTGTCATCACATATACATGGTGAATCTCAATTTCCTAGAAAAGGGGAACATTTTATAGAATGGTTGCCACTTCAAAAACTGTATTTCCACATTTTTGCATAGCTTAATGACCATCTTTGAAATGACTGACCAGAAAACAATTGGTAATTAGGTTGTGCTGTAACCATGTTCAGTAATTGCATCTGTTCACTGTATAAAATCTGAAATATCTGAACTTATTTCATGAGAAATATCTGAACTCATTTCATGGTGAAGGTGGGGAAGTTTAGCTGCCAACTTGCATTACTTCACAAGGTTGTGTTTTTTGTTTTGTTTTGTTTTGTACTTTGTAAATCCAGATGGCCTTTTGTATTTTTTTTAGTTTCCTTTCAGAGTTCCTCTGTACATTAACACTGACACCTCACATTGAGATAATTTCAGTCAACCAAATTTTAGCAGTATGTCAATATATAATGACAGAATAAAAATCTATACTAGGAGGAACACTGAAGACAGAAATTCAAGCATTCAAACCTTAGGAAATGTTAGATTTAATGCAGCTATTATTACCTTTTTTTTTCCTTTTTTTTTTTTTTTTTGTTCCCTGAATGATTGATAGTTTTGAGCTGAAACTTTCAGCAACAGAAAAGCAGATAGCCAGAACTTTATTCCTGGCTAGGAATACTAGCCTACTAGTATTCCTAGCTACTTTAGGAATAGTAGCCCATTAAAACTACTCTATCAGGAAAAAGGGTCAAGTGAATTAAACAGGCTGATTCCTCTCCTGTATTTCTCAACTGTGCCTAGCTGTAACTCGTGTGCAATATTGAAACAAAATGTGCATATAAAAATACGGAATCTTCCCATTAATTGAATTTTGTCCTCTTTTTTTCATTATCTGTTCTATATTTTCTTTTATAGAAATTATGTATACCTTGTGTTTGACTATTATACATTGCTCTTTTCTGCTTCTCCCTTAGGAGAAAGCTAAATGTTTTTATTACTGATAACAACAGATTAAAATTTTGAGGAAGGTGGGAACAGTAAAGATGGAGGGATGAACTCCATTCAGTTCTCAGCAATGCTACAGATGTGGTAGACAAAGTAGCACATTTCAAATTCTCATTTACAGTACCATCATAGGAGTCTGGCCTCAGATTGAGGCTTCATTAGACAAGGTTGGCTACGTACACAAAAGTGCTGACTTTCTCCTCAATGTTCATATGATCATAAATATTGCTAATGCTATCCCAGAGCCAACAGCTCTATTCTGTAATTCAGATAAAACCATGATCACTTTGTTTACTCTCTCTCCTTTACAAATGTTCCATGCAACTACTGATGACATATATACATAGCTCAGGGAACCTGACAGATTTATAGTCTGAAATAATACAGGTTAAGGGCATTAGGAGTCTGGGGGTTAAATTAGTCATGAAACCTGCAAACATCCCTGCTGTTTTCTCTCTTTTCCCTCCTGTATTATTCACCTTTTTGTTTTGATAGTGGCCTAATTTATAGCAAACAGGCATTTAAAACACTTGGTGTCTAGTTGTCATCCCACTTATTGATGTTAAAGTAAGCATTTCCCTTAATGCTTGTGGATCATGGCAGCAACCAAACAGCTGAGGAGACAAGTCTTAGCCTTCTTCAGAACTGGAAACACAAGAAAATTTGTACATTGATGATACATGAAAGAATTGTCTGACTTATCTTTGTTTAAATAGAACCTTCTTGCATTGTGTTATTTATTCAGTCCTATGCAGCTCTTTTGCAGTTATTTTTCATTCCACGAGGAATGCAAAACTAGTATATGTGAGGATGAGGGTACAAGAATCTGTATAAGAATCTTCATGCATATTGTGCAGTATCTTTTACCTCGCTCCATGTTTTAAAATAGTTTAGCCCTAGCAACTTCCTAAAGATGAACAGCATGCCCATTTGGCAGCAAATTGAACATAAATATGAGTCAATAGTGTGCCCTGGCAGCCAGGATTGCCAGCCATGTCCTGGGGTGCAACAGGCACAGCCAGTTGAGGGAAGTGATTTTCCAGCTCTACTCTGCAGTAGTGCTGTGGTGGTTTTACTCAGGTGGGCAGCCAAGCTCCACCACAACTGCTCTCTCACTCCCCCTCAAAGAGGAAGGAGGAGAAAATACAACACAGAGAACTCGAGGCTTGAGATAAGAAAGGTTTAATTAAAGGGAAAGTGAATGGGGAGGAAAAAAAGAAACAAAAGAAACAATTAGTCCGCGCGGAAGCACAGAGAGAGAGAAAAAAAATTATTCTCTGCTTCCCATCAACGAGCGGTGTTCGGCCACGTCCTGGGAAGCAGGGCCTCAAACGCATAGTGGTTGTTCAGGAGGAACAGCCCCCTCCCCCACGAGAGCCCCCCTTTTATTGCTGAGTGTGACATCAGGTGTTATGGAATATCCCTTTGGTTGGTTTAGATCAGCTGCCCCAGCAATGTCCCCTCCCCATCACTTGCCTACCCCCAGCGTGCTGGCTCTTGGGGGCTTGGAAGGAGTCCTGATGCTGTGCCAGCACTACACAGCAATAGACACAACACTGGAGTGATATCAGTGCTGTTCCAGCTACAAGCGCAGAGTACAGCACTGTGTGGGCTGCTGCAGGGAAAAGGTGACTCCAGCTCAGACAGACCCAACACAAGTGCAGCCTCACCTCAAATACTGTGTGCAGTTTTGGATGTCACAGTATAAAAAGAACACAAAGACAGTAAAGGGTATAGAGGGCAAGATGTGTGAGGAGTGGATGACATTGCTTCATCTGTTCAGTTTAGAAAGTAAGAGACTGAAAGGAGAGCTCAGGGCAGTCTACAGCTTCCTCACAGGGGGAAGCACAGGGGCAGGCACTGATCTCTTCTCTAGTGTCCCACGATAGAACCGGAGGGAGAGGCATGAAACTGTGATATTCAGAAAAGGTTCTTAGGTTCTTCACTGAGAGGGTGGTCAGGCACTGCAAAGGCTGCCCAGGAAAGTGGTCACAACACCAAGCCCGACAAAGTTTGAGATACATTTGGACAACTCTCAGACATACATGTATATGATGATTTTGGGATGGTCCTGTGTGGACACAGGAGTTGGACTTAATGATCCTTGTAGGTCCTTTCCAACTCAGGATATTCTACGATTCTATGAACTTTGGGGTCATTCATCGTTCAGTACCAGCAGTGATGAATGAACCTAAAGGAAAAAATAATGGCAAGACAATATCTCTATTCCATATTTTATTAAACTTCATAATTAATGTGTGAGTGAAATATCAAGTGACCAAGAACAAAAATGTCTGCTATGTCTTGCCTAGAAATATAACAGATATTTTGTCTGAATGAAGAGCTTATGATCTTAACTTTAGAGTAAAGGACCTCCTGTCACAATTTGTCAGGTAAGGACAGAGCACTGCTGAGCACTGCACACTACAGAATTCAGTCTTACTGTTATTTTCTCCTCTTCCATCTCCTTTTATTTACGTTCTAACTTAAAGAGGAATGACTCAGCCATCAGTGCAGTCCTAGAAGATGAAATCACTTCCATGCTGTCCAGCCTAAGGTATTCCACTCAATGTTTGACGCTGCTTAACTCTTGAAGAGAGTGGTTATCTTTTCTTCTTCAATTGTAGGGCCATCCCCTATCCCACCCTGACTTTTCTTTCTAAATCAGTGGAATGCTATATAGAAGACATCTGGAATCTATCACATCTTCTGTTAGATGAAAACTGCAGTCCATGCTTGTTTGTTATTACTACTAGCAGTCATCTTTTAGCTGAAACACAATCACAGGAGAGTCCATGCAGCTGAAAGTATTACACTTCTAGTGTAAACAAAAAATATATCTACTTTCATTGTTTGCTCTTCAGTGTGCAGAGATATATGCATGTATAGAAGGGAGAAGAGGAAATAATCATATATCAAAAGAGGTGAAGGGGAGATGAAAGTAGTAATATTTTGGATGGATGGATGGATGGATGGATGGATGGATGGATGGATAGGAAAAAAAAAAAAAAAAAAAAAAAAAGAAGGGAAAGAAAACTATTATTATATTCTTGATGCATTATTTTACCTCAAAGAAAAAGGTTATCAAACTTGTAAAAGAAGATTAAATTCTACACATTTGTTTTAATGCACTTTTGTCAGTTGCCATTCTTGTTGGGCTGCTTCATGTCTCCCTCCTGTTTTGTTGTTGTTTTGTGTATGTTTGTGTTGCATAATCAGTGAATGCCCCAAGCTTTCCAAACTACTTCTCATCTGTCACTAACCATGGTTTGACATTTTGTCCCAGCCATAAACCCCACAATTCTTCTGTTATTTTTCTTTCATTTTCTTTGCTTCCTATTCATGCCTAGAATACTGTAGTGATGGAAGTTGAATGAAAATAAGGAAAAAGCCAATTTCCAAGGAAGCAGGCAAATATAAAGATAAGACAGAATCTGCTGACAACATTAGAAAATGTGATGAAGAAAAACAAATACAAATATATATATATATGATCCAAAAGCTTTATGCTGTCACTGGAAAAGTATAAATTTATTTGCAATTACTACTGCTATGTAACTGTATTTACTACAGTTAAAAATGCTGTCATGTAAACATGTAATTTCATGTCTAAGCCAGTATTTTCTGGGTATGACATAATGTGTAGTAATAACATTTAATGGTTCACAGGTTGACTGTAAAGTTAAAATATTTTTCAAGAGTATGAATTTAAGTATCTTCTGTGAAATCTAAGATATTTATCCATTTTTCTGAAAGAAAATGTTTTCAGAAATATTAAGAGGGTTTTATAAGACCCAGGAATCAAATTGAAACTTCTGTATGGCATAGTACACCTACAAATACTGCTCTTAAAACTGAAAATGTCTCCTGCTGCCTTTTGATTTAGTAAAATAGTCAAGAACAACTGAATTTTAATCACTAACATTACAAGCAAAGAAATTGTGAGATCCTTTAAGGATCGTGACAAAAATTGCAACAAAATAAATAACATCAAATGATATAAATACCGTAAATCAATATAGCAGATAGATAATGGCAATACATGAAAAGAACGCTCCAAAATCTCATTTATTATCTTTATTAATATAGCTTTTTTAATTGTTAGATTACCATATGTAATGATTATGAAGCAGAAGAGAACAAAAGGATAAACAATAAATATCTTCAGGTTTTGTCCTGAAAACTGGAGAATAGGAAAAGGATCTTCAAAGTAAAGATAAATATTGGGCATAGTTAACTCAGATAAAGAAATGAGCAGATCATTGAAAAAGCTGAGCTGAGGAAAAGAAGCTTAAGTTTATTAAATGCTTTTGCTAAAGGCAGATCAATTCAGTGAGTCATTGACAGTGGTAAGGTTTTGCACTGTGTTCATCTATACATATTCATGAGCTCACAAAATAATTCAGTCTGGAAGTGGCCTCCAGGGACTACCTAGTCCAACCTGCTGCTCGCAGTAGATCTGACTAGACTGGGTGGCTGCGGGCTGTGTCCCCCTGAGTCCTGAACACCTCCAAGAAGGTGTTCAGAATCCCTCTGGACATCCTGACCACACTCATTATGATTTTATTTTTTTTCCTGATATGTAATTGGAAATTCCCATGTTCCAACTTGAGATGTTTACCTCTTTGTATGCACACATATATCTACAAGAAAACATATCTTGTACTTCTAATATGGGGCTGATGTAAGGACAGCAGGCACACTTCCAGACCAAACCTGGAATTTTTGGTTTAAACCAGTTATTGCTGACTAAAAGCCATTTCTAACAACATTTTGTAGAATCATTTATCATTCATCATTGAAATAATGAAATATCCTGAAGTAGGTAAAGACATTCATAGTTACTGAACAAATCTGACTCTCCTGTGAAGAGAATTCAAAAAGTGCACTTTTTAAATCTCTACTTTATAAAGGAGCAAGACACTGAGGATGTGGTGTGGGAATTCAGGAAGATCAGTTTTTGCCAGAAACTCATCTTAAAATACCTTCTACCTCTAACAGTTAATTGTTATATTTGGCATTATTTGACAGTTTCTGTATGTCCTGTATGTCATTTCATCATATTGTATAGACATACCCTGAAAAAAGTGGACAATTTGAATGTGATATCTTTATTATTATATTTTATTATTTAGAAGAGGTACTGCCTTTATTTTTGGTCATGAAAGATCAAATATAAAAGGGCATTGCTCCTTACTGGGATCTTGGGCTGTGCTGTGTTAAAAGAAAGTTAATAACTGTCACTACAGGTAATGCAACTCTTTTTTTTTTTCTTTTTTTTTTTTTTTTTCTTTTGTCAGAGGAGAAACAGTTGTATTTACAATACATCATAAAACAACCATTCATTATAAAAGCAATTTATTTCTGGTAATTTACTTTTATTAGAAGTACTGCTTCATAACAAAGTCTCAGAACTGATATATATCACTTTTTGAAGCAGGGGAGGAACAGGTCTCATCTACTATCATCTTTATTTTTGTAGAGTATACACAATATTATATAGACCTTTGTTCTCTAATTGCATTTTTGAATATGTGGCATTTCTGCTTATTTTCTAGCAAATTTTATTAAAATTATTTTTAATACTCATTTTAAAGCAAGTTGTTAGTGGTTACAGATGAAGAGATATCAATAGCATATTCTGGCTTTTATGAGTTTTTACAGCTAAAATCACAAAGATCACAATACTAGCACAAAATGTAGTGAAAATTAGAAGCTGGTTTTTACTGTCTGCATGGACAACAAAGAAACTCAAATGTGTTGCAACATGATAAAAATGTTTGTTAGACACTCTGTAAAACACTTGCTAGCTGTGACCAGAAATATGTGTGCAAATCACTTGCATTTGAAATTATCAAAGATAAGTCATCAGGTGTTCAAAAGGAAATATGAACTACTCCTATAATAATGCTCCTTGTACTATTGTTTTGTGTTTTCTGTTAGGGTTAATCAATACCATAGCATGAGAGTGATGCAAGTGGAGAATTTAGAGTTCTTCTTTGTTTAGTTACAGTTATGTGCAGAAGTTACAGATGTGGCAGTGCCAGTTTTTCTCCGTCACTTTTCCACTTCCACAAGTTACACCTTCAGTTTTGTCACAATAGGAAGGTTGTATTGCCAAATGTAGAGAGGTTTGTTCCACCTGGAGGAAATATGACAGTATGAAGCTTTCTGAAAACTCATACAGTAGTTCAGATATAATGTACCTTACTAAACACTGGTCTGGAAATATATGTATTTAGACTGAAAAGTTGTATTTTTGTAATTATCTTTAATAATAGAAACTATATGGTTTCATTTGTAAGAAAAGCATCTTAATCCAAGGAACAGCTAAAACATTTGGAAATTGGTTTTATTTTCTATGGAAGTGGATATAGAAATGCATAGTTAGCATGTAGTATGGAAAATGCATTTCCCCACAACTGGAGACTTTTTGGAGAGTCAGGTTCCAGAACTGAAGTTCTTGAGGGAGATTGTATTAACACTGCTGCATGTTATTACTTGTTTTAAAAAGGGATTGGCACTAAAACTGTGAAGGGAACAAAAAAATAATAATAATAAAAAATAATAAAAATAAAAGCTCAGGATAATTTTGTGTTTCTTGATAATATGTAAACATGAATTATTTTTCTTAATCTATGTTGTCATATAAATCTCCTCCATCAATCTGGACACCATATACATATATATCATAGTTGTTATCCATGTCATCTTTATCCATAAATATCCTCAATTTTTTCTTGCAAAAAAATACCTCAGAAATAAAGTTTGACAGTAAAGCCTGTCCTCCTCACAAACTGCACATTATTTTTCTGTAGGCACACAGTTAAATAAGGCACCAGCACTTATTTTATACTTACAATGTATCTGTAAGGATAGTAGAATGAATTACAATTTGAAGCAATGTCTGCTGTCACTCCTTTCCTGGTAAATAGAATGACTTATCATATCTTAAGGGTTCTCAACTCAGAAAGAAAATTTAAATAATGTGTATTAGAACTGCCAGAATGCACACTGACTTTAATTTTAATTAAAGCTCCCAAGACCTAATCTCAAGGAAAAGTTTCATGGGGTACTAAATCATCTAGTCTTCTACTTTGTTATAGCTTTTTCATCTTCAGTAGAGAATGAACACTAAAGAGAACATGGGGGAATGGAGTCAATTGGTACAGAATAAATTCACTGGTGAAAACTGAAGACTGCATGTGTAAACAAAATGGGAAAGTATTTTGAAAATTCATTAAATTCATGTTTTCTTTCTTTATAGAAAACTAAAGCAAAGAAAAAAAAAACATATTTTATTGATCTGAATAATATTTTTTGAAGACTCAGTCAGTTGACCAATTGATGCTTACTCCTGTTGATGATTTACAAGTAATGTTATCCTAGAATCCAAGAAACATTAAACTGTTTTTATTACCGTTAACATGATTTTTTTTTACAAGTTTCTCTAATGAAGGATTAGCAAGGATTCAGCTGTTCCAGAATTGAACAAAACAATTCAATTTTTCTACCTGCCATTACTTAAAACTTTCTTAAGAATTTCTAGTGATGCATTTGTGATTTTTTTACACCTACCTACTCATGATTTGTACATGATCTCAGTTTCCTTTTCTGATACATGAATACTTGCAAATCATTTAGAACCATGTATAAATCCTTATAACAGTTTATATTATGCTTATACAGCTAAAGAACGTGTCTGTAGACCTCCAGGTTCTATTGCATTTATTAACAGTGTGTCCTCTCTATCTTGAAACAAATTATTGTTTGCAAACAATTTGTGGGATTTTTTTGTGTGCGGATTTTTTTTTTTTTTTGAAGATGTTGGAAAACAGTTAATTCATACATTTCCATTTTTGAATTCCACTTCCTTAATGATATGTAAACATAGTTTCCTCACTGAATCATTTTCTGTTTGTATTCTTAAGATGTTCCTTCAAACAGTGTGTTACCCTGCTCAGAAAGAAATGGGGTAATTTCACCCAGCATTGTTATTGCATGCACATAGAGCCTTTTTTTTTTTTTTTTTTTTTCATTTGATAAAGAAAAATAAGAGATGTTAATATACAATGGAACACTATTAGCATACCTATGCAGTGCACTGGAGCATAACACAATGACACTCAAAGCTAGATATAAACAAATTAATTGGTATGAGAACTGTTTAAAACAGATGGGGGAAAAAAAAAAGTACTTCTTAACTGTTGCATTAAGGGGTGTATTAACCATTATGGGCCCGGTCAGATTCAAGGTACTGAACTATCACAATCACAGATTCACCAATAATGCATTAACGGTTAGGGGTCTGCTTGGATTCAGATCACTGAACTATCACAGTCATGGATTCACCAATAATGTATAACCACCCTTACTCTAGTCACGTTTAATGAGAGCTATGATGACCAGGAACAATGCAATCAAGTGTGATTTATTACAGCAACAGGTACACAGATTCTTTGGACTGCTGGCGGTAGTGACTGTCTGCAAAAGCAAGCTAGCATGCATGAAATACACAGGTGACACAGGTGTTACAGGTGTGCAGCATAGAAATTAACACGTTAAAAGGGTCAAAGACTCTAGAAAGATTTAAAACCAAGTGTTCAAATCTCACCCAAAGGTGTCCCAATGTGGGGGAAGAGAGGCTCAGCTCTTTGACTGGTCCCAGGAGCCAGGAGGTCCTAAGGATGTTGTATTCCCTCGGGATGGTATCTCCCATGACGGTGATATCTTCCCTAACATCCCGTCAATCTTAGGCCAATTTATATTATTTTCTATCTTTTAGGTGGAGCTTGAGTGACTCTAGTCAAGCATATCTTAGTTATGATTGGTAAAAAGTTCTCCCGTCTCCGTTTAAAGTAATAGTCTCAGAGAAATTCAGAGCACATGCTCAGTAAGGGGTAGTTGCACGTTGGAGGCAGGTAGCTTTTGGGATGGAGGCATGTTTTGGTATTATTATGATATTATAATGAGCAAAAGTACACTAGGGTACAGCATTTGTCAAAACATGACAAGTCCTTGGCTTATCGGTCTCGGTGTGCACAAGAACACCTGGTCCTCACCTGGTCACAGAGCCTAACCACAGTGTCTCCACTCCACTCTACTGTTCCTTAGAGCTAGCACACCAGGTTCCCCCAGCGCTATAGCATCTAATGTTGGAAGCCTAGGGAACGCTCAGGTAATGCAGCTACGCCCTACCCTGAAAGCCTCTTCAATGCTGTACATTTTCTTTAAAATGTGAACGTTAGCTTTATTTTCCTAGTTACTTCAGGCAATTGCTCCACATTTACACAGCTGGTTGTAAACTTCTGCAACTTGCTGCCACAGGAGGTTGTGCAAGCAGACAATGTAAGTATGTTCAGGAAAGGACATAACAGATTCATACATAACAGGTCAATAAACGGTAAGCACTGTGCACCCTGTAACATTTTTAATATGATGATCGTAGCTGGTGGAGGAGTAGAAGGTCAGCAGATGACAGAAAGAGTCAGGCTCACACACTCACCCCGAGTAGCATCTCTTATTGCCACTGTCTGCAGCAGGAGGATGGAGCAGGTGGACCATTGTTTTGATCCCACAGAACATTTCTTCTGTTCATGTTTCTCAGAAGGCTTTTGGCAAGGCTTATTTGCTCAGGTGTTGTCCTTGCCAGTGTAGCCAGACTGCTTCTCAGGGCAAACTACAATCTTTGCACAGCATTATATGCACTAGATGGGACTGGCAAAAGCTTATTTGTCTCTGCGTTGTGTTCCATCTCCTATGTGCTGAAAGGTTGTGATACCATTTTCCCTAAAAATACACTGCAGTAAAATACACTACAGAACAAGGAAGAAATATTTATTGTGACATTTGCGAACACAAAAAAAAGGAATGTCCTGTGAATTGAGTATTTAAACCTGGAATTCATGCTGGCTTTATAGCTAGCATGAATGTTCTGGAACAGCTTTCAGATATGAGTATTGGGGTCGAGTAGCCAAATTCTTCCTAATTTGAGATGTGATCAGATTCTAAAGAAGATTAGGTAGTGTGGCTGTCTGGAATAGCAGAGAGCTGTAATCAGTGACTGCAGCCTGTGCAAAGTTGCTTGTGTAGCCTTTGCTTACAGTTAGAGGTGATAGATGTCTCAGGATCCCTTACCTCCATGGGGCAACTTTTATCTCATAGACTTTCATTTTAAGGCAAGAAACATCTGCAGTAAGCTACATTTAAGCCATCAGGAAAGAAAAAAATGCATCAACATTTGGCAAATTAACATATTTATTGCATTAAAGTGCAGCACAACATCGTCAAGGCTCTGACTGCACCAGATGCAAACACTTTAGGCCCTAAGCCTTTGCAGCCAAATTATTACATTTTAATTTCTGTCTTCACCTAATGCAGATAAATAAAATGGAAGGGAAGGGAAGGGAAGGGAAGGGAAGGGAAGGGAAGGGAAGGGAAGGGAAGGGAAGGGAAGGGAAGGGAAGGGAAGGGAAGGGAAGGGAAGGGAAGGGAAGGGAAGGGAAGGGAAGGGAAGGGAAGGGAAGGGAAGGGAAGGGAAGGGAAGGGAAGGGAAGGGAAGGGAAGGGAAGGGAAGGGAAGGGAAGGGAAGGGAAGGGAAGGGAAGGGAAGGGAAGGGAAGGGAAGGGAAGGGGGGTGGAGGGGGAAGAAGGGAGGGAAGAAGGGGGGGAGGAAGGGGGGGGGGAGAGGGGAGGGGGGAGGGGGCATGGCCATGATGGAAAAAAAAATATTCTGCACTTCCTATCACCAGGTGATGTCCAGATATTTCCCAGTAAGCAGGGCCAGGACCTGCTTAAGCAGGGCCAAGGCCAAGAAAAATTTGCATATCATTATAAAATAAGGTTATTTGTCTTTTTAGCAAGAGAATTAAAAGAAAGAGCAGTTGCAATGAAAGTAATTTTCAGACATATGTGAGTGTTTACAAGCACAGGGAAAATGACAAGTATTCATGTTTTACTTATACTTTATACCAGAGTGTTTCTGTTGCCAAAAAAAAAAAAGATAAATAATTAAAAAAAAAAAAAATCTGTTAATTACCTCTATGCTGCACCATTGCTTTAAATGTGCTTGTATATCCTGGAGCATTCAGTTTCATATAATTATTTCTGATGACTGTGGGTACATTTAAAATGCTTTGTAGATGGATATTTAATTATTCCTCTAACTAAAGCACTTTCACGATATTAGACACCATTTTCCTTCCCCAGTAGATGTAGAAACATTATACATCATGTTTATAACACAATTTGTAGATATTCCTTCACTTTCATTGTTGTTGTTGTTTGGTTTTGGTTTTGGCAGCGGCTGTTATAAAGTCCTTCTTTCATTTGGCTCTGACATAGCTTAAAGTTTGAAATAGCTGTTTGTTCCTGACCTCTGTTGTAGTTACTGGTTAATTTGAAGGGTTTACCTTTCATAGGTCACACAAAACAAACAAACAAGAACAAAAGCTGATGACTTCACTCTATTGAGAGAATTTGTTTGGGAATCACTTTTATTAGTAACTTTACAGTTAGAAGCAACTTTTCTATTTATTAGGTAAGAAGTAAAAAATAATATATAGGATCACTGATTCCTAGTCTGGAGGGCAGTCTCAACCAATCTTAACCTAGAGGTCATCATGCTGAGTGAGGAGCTACAGATGCTCAAGCTGTATGCCACACAGTACAGACTAGATAAAATTGTCCTGTCCTGATAGGGTAAGTGCTCCTTTGAGAGTACTTACTCTTATGAGTTTCTGTTCTTCCACACACCCACAAAAATAAATGGAAAACAATCTTCTAGGGCTAAGACTGCAGAAAAATATAAACTACAATGTGATAGTTAACCCTGACTAAGAACTAAAGGGGACCCAAGGTCTACTGAGGGGAGACAATTAGTAGACCATGTGTAAACCAATGTTTAAAGAAAGATTATTGATTATAGAGAAAGAAAACAAAATTTGTGATTATTAGAATGAAAGCTTGAGTTCAGTTCAAACCAGAAAGAATTTACTGAAAATCAAATACCTAACTTTTCTTAAAAATCAGTCAATACCTGGTTGGGGTCCTTACAGAAGGGAAATAAATAGCTGAATAGCAAATTCTCTTGGAATTTTACTTGTAATAGTATATAACATTATTACTTTCCCTATTTTTTTTGTCTCTTTTCTTGGCTATTTAAATATTTTATTATTGAGAAAAAGGATGCTGATACTCTTACTTCCCATATGATGATACCAAGTAATGTAAATTTTGTGTTTCCCAAAATGTCACCTGTGATATAAAAGTAGGATAACTGTAATTTTCACAGAAAGCAGAACCAAACACACCTTAATACCACATTTTTCATATGAGGCATCTTTATGCTTATTAACAATCTTTATTTCACAGAACCTGAAAAGTGAGGGTAAAAGGGCTGAGATACCATCTATATAATAATAATAAGCAATCCCGACCCCTATATAATATAATAAGTAATCCCAACCAAGACAATAGTTTGGAATATAAATACAAAAGAGAGGATAAGCATGAAAAATGCTTACCAGAAGATGCAAATTTGGAAGGTAGGACCTACCTGCTTAACATTTGCATGAAGATTTTATGAAGTTATCTAATCAAGCACTCTGTTCCAAGGTGTGCTTAACTTAGATTTTTCCCCAAAATATTGTGTATTGTAGTTATAGAAGCAATGAAGAGGTTAGATAAATCACTGCACACTCATGTTCTGCTTGGTAATTTTGTGTGAAACATAGATTGGTTCAAGTGTTGTAGGAGGAATATGCGTAGGTGTAGAATGAACTCTACAGGAAATGCTAGTGGAGAAGTGGGAGGAATGGTAAAGTTTATGTAACCATTTTTTTCAGACATGTTCTAGGTGCACTAAGTCCCATTCTTCATTAAGTTTTCTGGACCAAATTCAACACTAAATTATGCACTTTAGAACCTTATTGAAGTCAACAGACATATATGGGCTGAAGTCAGCATTAACTATAGCCATCTGTTATTTTGTCATGCCATACTCAATTATTTTTATTTAGCTTCTTCAGTCATACAAAATAAAACTGTCAAAGTTGTCAAGAAGTCCAAGAAATGAAACCCCCAAGCTGCTGCTCTGAGATTTTTAATATTTTTTTTCCAATACAGATCCTTGTGCCTTACAAAATGCTGGCTGAAGCACATTTGGTCTTATAGTTTGATTGGACATGATCCAAAGGCTTATAGATAGTTAGTTGAATAAATAAAGAATTCATCACACTTTTGCATAGGTCTTCCAGTAGTATATTCGACAGCACAGATGTTAAAAATACATTTCATTAGATAATTGCTTTTAGTATTCATACAATAAAATGTTACAGTTCTTATTACTAAAAGTCACTATGTTAACTAAATGTGAGAATAGCAAATTTCATAGGACCTCAGCCTTTCTAATGTCAGTATGAAAAAAATAGAATTGAGTTATGATGCTCCATCAGTTTTTATGTTCCCATCTAGTAATGAGAACTGTTCCATAATACCCCTTGGCAGCCAAATCAGAGGTGTCATTAGGTCCAACTTAATGTATAAGGGTGCCTGCAGTGACAAGACGTGGGAAAGGCACAAGGGATCTATAAGAATCTATGAGAACAGTCTATTCAGGTGGGAATAGGAGTGTTCAACCTAGAGTATATTGTTATCACTATACAATACGTAAATAGGGCAGGACCCTTGGAATAGGGTCAATCTGTATAGTTCTTGTTCTGCTTTGTATGCACATAAAGAAGTTAAGTAAATTTCATCAAAACCTTTCCAAAGTTATCTAGTTCCTCTTAAATCCTAGCTTTTGTTTACCATCTTTTTAATCCTGTTAATTATAGTTTGCATATTTCCAAGTAACTCACTTCCAGTTTATTAGTGCTGCTGCCAAAATTGCATTGTTCGTTAAATACTTTGTAATTCGCAGATGACACCAAGTTAGGTGCGTGTGTCGATCTGCTTGAGGGTAGGAAAGCTCTGCAGGAGGATCTGGATAGGCTGGACCGATGGGCTGAGGTCAACTGCATGAAGTTCAACAAGGCCAAGTACCGGGTCCTGCACCTGGGGCGCAATAACCCCAAGCAGAGCTACAGACTGGGAGAGGAATGGTTGGAGAGCTGCCAGGCAGAGAAGGACCTGGGAGTGATGGTGGATAGTCGGCTGAATATGAGCCAGCAGTGTGCTCAGGTGGCCAAGAAGGCCAACGGCATCCTGGCTTGTATCAGGAACAGTGTGACCAGCAGGGCTAGGGAGGTGATCGTCCCCCTGTACTCAGCTCTGGTGAGGCCGCACCTCGAGTACTGTGTTCAGTTTTGGGCCCCTCGCTACAAGAAGGACATCGAGGTGCTTGAGCGAGTCCAGAGAAGGGCGACGAAGCTGGTGAGGGGCCTGGAGAACAAGTCCTACGAGGAGCGGCTGAGGGAGTTGGGCTTGTTCAGCCTGGAGAAAAGGAGGCTCAGGGGCGACCTTATCGCTCTCTGTGGGTACCTCAAGGGAGGCTGTAGTGAGGTGGCGGTTGGCCTGTTCTCCCACGTGCCTGGTGACAGGACGAGGGGGAATGGGCTTAAGTTGAGCCAGGGGAGTTTTAGGTTAGATGTTAGGAAGAACTTCTTCACTGAAAGGGTTGTGAGGCATTGGAACAGGCTGCCCAGGGAAGTGGTGGAGTCACCATCCCTGGAAGTCTTCAAAAGACGTTTAGATGTAGAGCTTAGGGAAATGGTTTAGTGGAGACTGTTAGCGTTAGGTCAGAGGTTGGACTCGATGATCTTGAGGTCTCTTCCAACCTAGAAATTCTGTGATTCTGTGATTCTGTAATATTAACTTTTCTTAGTGGTTCTAGTGTAAATAAAATTATTGCTATATATTTTTGGAAGAAAGAAAGCATTAATACTTGGCACATCTGTACCTGTTGTGATATTTTTTTTAGAGATATTTTCAGATATTTGCTGGACTTAATGTCTCTCAAATATATTATGGAAATTCAGGTATTACAGTAGGGGATCTTGTGAGAGGTAGACAATTATATATTTTCTAAATGGGAATGCTTGGGAGTTTGTGTTCTTCAAATCACTACTAATAATTAATTAATAAGTGCTTAACACAGCTGTTTCAATCCAGTATGTGTTTTGTTTGTTTGTTTGTTCATTTCAAATTCTCAAAGCAATTCAAGTTCCTCAGGTCATGTAAGCATATCTTTATAAGTCCATTCCTACCAGTAGTATATTCTTTATGTTTTCTCCTGTTTAGGACTGGACTGATAATTAAGTGATGTCTAACAAAATTGGAGAAAAAAAGATACTCTGGTATTAGAAATCTGTTTGTATAAAATCATTATATAAACAAATTAATAGCAATACAGAATTTTATCATTACTTTGAATATGTCATTTGCTGATATATGCATAATGTATTTCTTCTTTCCATACCACAGAATGCTTATAAAGTAGATGATCATAATCAAAACAATGATAAATCTTTTATCTTCTGCTTTCATTCAAAGGCACCCTAAAGCGCTTTGCAGGCTGTTATATACAGGAACAAAAATTAGAAATATAAAATTACACAGAGATCTCATCAATATCTCCTGGTAATAATTACAGGATTTGATCAGATTCATTCATCTCCCATTTGGCTATTAGCAGGAATCTGACACACTCTGAATTCAATCTTTATTCTCTTAAGGGGATTTTCTTTGGTGAGGAAAAACTTCAGAGACTTTCTTCACCCTCTTAATGTGAAAAATCTTTAGATACTGGCGGAAGCATTATCACTTCTTGGAACTGAGTATTCCAGCTGTGATTATTTCCAAACATGTAGTACAAGGACAAGCATTATAATCTGTCTTTGGTTTATAACTTTTTTGACTTTGTCAGCAGTGATTAGTATGTCCGGAGGAACTACAAGTACCTTTGAAAATCATAAAAGAGACACTTAGTTTCTCAAAGGTATTTGTTTTTTTTTTTAGTGCACAGCTGGGGTGACAAAAGCTATCATTATCCTTTTTTTTTTTTTTTTTTTTTTTTTTAACAGAAAACAAACTACACAGGTTCTGTTGAAGAAAAGACAAGTAATTTTTCTCTACTCAGTCTAGTACTCTCACCACTCAGTAACAGTTCTTTTGCAGGGGCGAATGTCTTTCCTGCAATGATGAGACAAGAAACCAATTTAGATTTTGGGACTTAGTCACTTAGCATTAAAAATAACAGGACAAACATGATAAGCCTTTTCAGACAATTAGCCTTCAATATCTCTATTTTAGATTATATTAGAATATTAAATTTAAAAGAAACACTATTTCCTTGGTATGTAGGGGTCTTATCATTAGGATAGTAACTGTCATAAACTAGAGCAAAGAAGACACCTGAGGAAGTCTTACTTGTGTTCCCATTCACAGCAAAGAAAGGATAGCATTTTACTGGTATAATTATTGCATTAGTTTATTGGCAACAATCGTGATGAAGCAAACTATTTTTATGTATTTCACAACTGCTTTCTTATAATTCAGGAGAAAAGACACTGGGATGTTGTCATACAAAGAGCACCTACCAGTGAGTCAAGTTGTTGTTGGAGACATTGACCGGCCTGGGTCTGAAGCCAAGATATCTGTAGGTCCTGTACGCTGTCAAGGAGATCGTAAGTTGGCTAATTTCCTTCCACTTAATCACGGGTAAATAAATAAATAAATAAATACATTTTAACTTAGTAATATTGTGGATTCCCTATGCAAATTTGGACAAGTGGTTGTCTAGTCAGAGACCTTTTTCTATGAAAGCATGATGTGTTTTGAGAATTTTTATCTATGTAACTGCATGTATAATTATTCAGCTTTGCTTTTAAAATGTGGATATTTGTCTTTTTTTTTTATGGTAAAAGTGGTAACTAGACTATTCAACTAAGTTTATGTAGATATAAATAGTGATATAGATTGCATAAGAATATCTTTCAACATCTGTGCTTCTGTTGAGTGCTGTTGTCGATGCCATTAGCATTGCTAGGCATATCACTGTAAACTGTGTTTATGGGGTATAAATAGTAGCATGATGGCAAAACTTTTTGCTGTAAACTGTGTTTACAGCTGTGTAAAGTTTAACAAGATTGTTATCCAGTGTTAAACATATTGAAGCTAAACATTTATTTGTAAAACAAGGTTTTTTTGGTGGTGGTGGTGGTGTTTTGTTTGTTTGTTTGTTTGTTTGTTTGTTTTGTTTTTTATATCAGTTCCTGATTTTCAGGCTAAAGCTGTATGGGAGATATACATTCTCCAATTTGATCAGCAGGTGATAGAGTAAATCAGTATAAAGGATGAAATTTCTACTTCACATACACAATAAAAGTGGGGATGCAGTTAGAAGGATTGTATTCTTCTTTCAATCTATTTGAATACTTCAATGTATTTGGTATTTCAGAATGTGAAATTTACCACTGAAAGCAAAGCTTAAGGTCATTTGAAACCACACTTTAAGAACTTAACTGTGCAATTGGCACAAGGATTATACTCATCCTCTGTATTTGAAGATTTGAAGTGCATTCTGTTACAAGAGGTGTAGTAAGGAAATATTGTCAGATTTAATTACAGTTACTAATATTTTAATGATCTATAATGGATACAAAATCCATCCTCAGATGTCAATTAAGAGCCCATTTATATCAACCTGTGGGATTGCAGTGATGTAAAAATATTCAAGGAATGGACACAGTATATGCAAGCTGAACAACACTGCTCTAACCAGCATCCAACATGACTTGATAGGGATAGATTCATTTTGCCCTCCCTCATCTGCCCTATTACGGCTACATGCTTGCCATTTGCCCATTTCTAAGTACCTTAAGGCAGTATTATCACCCCCGCTTTAAACTAACGTATTTAATCTTAGCTGAGGACATTTTTCCTCAGAAGAACAATAACAAAAGACCGTCTTCTGGCTCCCAGTCCAGTGCCAGAAAACTGTAGGCTATTGCTTATTGAGACACCTGAGTTTGCTTAGCTTCTTTTTTTGTTTGTGGTCTTGAGATGACATAATATCATGAGATGTTTTGGCAACTTTCACATCACCTATATGGTGCTTGTTATTTATGGTGTTTTATTAATCACAGGTCACTATGTTTCCGAACTATATCTGACAAACATTTTCATAATAAGCTCCTGCAACTGATGAGTAAGGAATAACAAACAACATCTTTCTTGCACCTTTGTTCCTCATATCCTAAATATGAGTGCTTCTATAAATATCAGTCTCTGAAATCTGAGCCATTTCTGAATATCCATACATATGAAACCTCATTTGAGAGCACAGTAGCCTTTACTATCTGGGGAACTGAATGGGTGTACTTCTAACACCCTGTCTAACTGAATTTTCTGTTGGAACTTTACAGATATAATATGTAGTTTTAAAGAAATTTTGCCTATGAATAAATTTGAATTTAATTCCATGGCCATGTATTATTGTCAGGAAGCCAGTATAAGTTTTCTCACAGGAGATAATACAAATCGCAGTCCGTTGCAGTTAATAAAAGCTTCCATTTTATATTCCCTGTGCACTCTCCTTTATGTTCTGTCTTGACCACTTACAGCAGTTGCTGTACCCCAGGCCACTGCTGTCTCACCATAGATTACAGCTTATTGGAATATAAGTGTTTTGTCCTAGGGAAAATTTTGAAAATTTCAAAATGTGTCCAAGGGAACAAAGATCCAAAATGTTGAGTTTGTGGAAAGGAATTTTATAAAACAGAATTAATCCATGATTAATTCTGTATGTATTCTGCATGTATGTAATGCATGTATTACATGCATCAAAACTGACATTATTAATACTCAAGATCTTGATATTTTTGTCACATCACAAGTTCATTTGCATGCATTTGCCTTTCTTTTTGAGTCAGTTTTCCTTTTGTCTCATTCCTGCCATAGCAAAAACAGAATTTAAGAGGAAGATATTTTTTACTCATCTCAGATTTAATTTCTTTTCCATCTCCATCTTCAAAGAGGGAAGAAGCAGCTGCATTGACTATGGTTCTCTGTAAGCCAATCTTTCATAAAGTCCAGTAACAGTTCACTTAGGATCTGCAGTGACAGACAAAAAGGTCTCATTGACAGATGACAGAAATTCAAGAACTAATCAAAACATGATTCTTATATCAGTGCATTGATTTTGTTTTTGTCTGTGTGCATTTGACTGCTCGTGTGTGTTGTCTAGGGAAATATACTTTGAGCCCTTATTCATTGATTTTGAGTATTGCTTATCATTACTCCTTTTGAGATTTGATACTTTCTTTCACTTCTAAAAATTGCTTTTGGTTTCACTCTTATTTCCTCTTGGAGCATTCTAACAGAGTTGGCTTAATTAATCAGATGGTGGTTTGAACATAGGTGTTTTTGGTGACTATGGGTTAAAACCACCCTATAGATATCTAAAAAATGACAGCAACTGCCAGGGTCATTACTCATACGCTTTGGCAATGTGTCTTTTGTATTCCTTCAGTAAAATACTTCCAATATACTACATGTTCAGTTTGTTTTCCATGTATATGCCAAGCCCATTTTCATTATATTCTAAACTGACAATAGGTTTCCCAGAACACTAATGAACTAAGCTCATATTGTCCTAAGGGCAGGGTATCTATTCCATCTAGTTTCAGCTCAGTCTGACATGTAGAAAAAAATTGAAAACTTTTTATTTTTTTTCCCCAACAATTTTATGAACTTTGTATGACTTTGCAATCAGCTGTAATAAGTATGGTAAATACAGGTCAACAGTTGATCCATTTAAGAATTTAACTGTTTTTGTTTGTTTGTTTGTTAGTTTCTGTTTGTTTGGTTTTTTTTTGTTTGTTTGTTTGTTTTTCCCAGTAACTGTAGCTACATTTAATAATCTTAAAAATTTGTCTGCTGAATTTCCTCAGCTATTTACCCCATCATGTACTTATTTATTTGTTGCACTGGACTGTACTTAGTGTAATTCAAGTGGGATACAAATACATCCAAATAACACTACAATATTGTTCTCGCTGTATGTCACAGTCATTCTGATTCTACTAGCACATAGGAGAAGTGGGTGTTTTGTTTTGTTTTTTGTTTTGATTTCTTTTGTGTGTGTGTGTGTGTTTGTTTTTTGTTTTTGTTTTCTTTTTTTTTTTTTTTTTTAATGAAAACAGCCTAAATAATAATAATAATAAAAGCAATTAAGAGTTATTTGAATTTTCAGTTGAATTTCTTGAAGGTGATAAAATGAGTAACTGTGTCCACTCATGATTTGGATAGGGATCATCCAGTTCAGTTAATCAAATTGCTGTGATTATTCTTCATATGTGGTTGCTTTCCTCAGAGATGCAAGAGAAGAGAATGAATCACTAGGTCATCCTTCTAAAACTTTCTGAGTAAACATACATTCTATTAGGTGTTTAATAACTGATTGTTGTTTAATAACCAACACAAATAACTTCATTTCCTGTGGATAAGTCTGTCTCTTTCTGTTTACCTTTAACCCTGTTTTGCTTTGATTATTTATTTGTTTTGATTATTTATTTTAACTTGAATTTATTTTAGTATTGGTGAGGAAATGTTTTCAACAATACCAAAAAGATTTTCTGGAATTTCTTTATGTGTCTAAGAGAACTCTTTCTTTTCTTACCTTACAGAAAATTTCAGACTATGGCTGGTTGTCTCATAAAACTATAGGCTATTTCTGTTACTACAAATAAAACTTAGCCTGCTCTGAAAATAGGAGCTGCAAAACTTCCATTGTTTGCATAAGGCATTTCTCTTTCTCATTAAAATCATTTAAATCTGTAGATTTAAAGGTAGCCATAGGAAAGAGTATTTCCTCCGGTGGTTTCTCTTACACATATTCTCATATCCTTCCTAGGAAGCAAAGTGCTCCAAACGCTGGCATTTGGGATGATAGTCTTGTCATCCCTTTTTACTTGCAACAAACTCTCAGGCACACTATAATTACATTCAGAAAGAATTCTCTGATGTCATAAGTCAGAAATATGCAAACTGAATTGATAACACTGTTATGTACATTTTCAGCAAGATAAGATCTACTTTATATAGTCCTTGGTGGACAGTACCAAAATGAGGAGACCTAATGTCTCTGGAATTGCAAATCAGCTTGGAATTGTCTTGATGTTTTTTGGGGGTTGATAGTATTTGAATTTGTACATCTGGAGTTATTTAAATTCCAACAAATATTTCCTTCTTTGTGATAATCTTAATCTGAGTCAATCATTCTTTGTATAATGGGAGGAATTTTGGCCTAGTATATTAGTCTCTACAGCACTGTAAGGATCACCAAGAGATCTTTCTACATACAAAAATAATTGGTAAAATTCATTATCACTGTGTTCATGCACTGACTATAAATTGTCAATACTTTCACCATAAAATATTGTTTTATGAGGTTTATAATTTGTCCATAAAGCTCTCTTTCAGTAGAAACTTTGCATAAAAGTGTATTCATGGAATAAATACTTGTGACACAATTTACCATAAATCACACTGACTTATGGGTCATATGTGATATTCTCTAATTTATCCCACTCACTGTCAAGTTTTATTCTGTTATTTGCTTTCTGAGAGCAAACCCTGCCCTTGAGTACTATGCATTTTACAGAGAAGGAAGAAATACAGATCACATAAAATTTAATTATAATCCTTTTTTAGACATGTCTTTTTTGTCTACCTGAAGCAGCAGGATGCCTACAAATACTGCAAGACAATAAAGGAAAAGTAGAGTTAACATTATAATCTTGGCAAACTGGAAAAAACACTGCCATATACAGTCAGTAATCCCCAAGTTACCTAGTCAATAATGCAAGGCAAACAAACAAACAAAAAAAACCTTTATGTGAGACTGATCTTGTTAGAATATACATGGTCTGTTCTGAAAGTAGTAGGACTGGCTTTTTCCTGGGCGAACGGGTGGACAAGAGGCGGTCTGCATGCGCAGGATCTGTGGAGGGGGATATTGGGAACGCTGGGAAAAATTGGCAGTCGGCTGTTGGCTGTTGAAGAGAGCAGGTCACTTGTACTGTGAACACCTGTCGAAACGCCTCGTCACGGAGAATCATGGAGCATTTACTGGAGCAGCGATACGCGATCAAATTTTCTGTAAAACTTGGTAAAACGGGCAAAGAGACTCACAACATGATTAAGGAGGCCTACGGTGATGCTGCCATGGGTAGATCGGGTGTTTTTGCGTGGCACAAGCTGTTCCGAGAAGGTAGGGAAAGAGTGGAAGACGACGACCGCTCCAGACGCCCTTCAACCAGCAAGACCAACGAAACTGTGCCGCGAATGAAAAATTTACTGAACCGTGATCACAGGATGAGTATCAGAATGATTGCTGATGACTTGAGCATTCCTCAAACCCAAGTTTTTGAGATGGTGAAAGAAAACTTAGCCATGAGGAAAGAGGAAAGTGTGCGCGAAGTTTGTGCCGCGAATGTTGTCAGAGGAGCAAAAGGCCAACCGGAAAGCGATCTGCCAGGATCTTCTTCATCATGTGAATGAGGAGTCCGACTTTTTGGACAATGTAGCGACCGGTGACGAGACGTGGGTGTTTGAATACGACCCGGAGAGTAAGCGGCAGAGCACAGAATGGCACACCCCTGCTTCCCCACGCCCCAAGAAAGCACGAATGAGCAAATCCAAGCAAAAGTCCATGCTCATTTGCTTTTTTGATCAACATGGAATCATCCGCAAAGAGTTTGTACCACCCGGACAAACAGTTCATGCAGTTTTTTACGTGGAAGTCCTCACAAGACTGCGAAAACATATTGCTTGTGTCCGCCCAGCCATCGTCAACTATTGGCGGCTGCACCATGACAACACGCCAAACCACACAGCGTTTCACGTAGTGGAGTATCTTGCCCAGCACAAGGTGGCAACGCTTCCTCAGCCCCCCTACAGCCCTGACGTGGCCCTGCCAGACTTTTTTCTATTCCCGAGAATAAAATCGATGCTCAAGGGGAAGCATCATGCATCAGTAGAGGCACTTCAAGAGGCCGTGACAAGGGAGCTAAATAGCATTCCGGTCCAGGCGTTCCTGGAGGCGTACAAAAACTGGAAAACTCATTGGCAGCAGTGTGTAGATGCAGAAGGGTGCTACTTTGAAAAATTCTAATCATTTGTTCTATTCTCATGAATATTTTTTTTTTTTTAAATGAGTCCTACTACTTTCAGAACAGAGAAAGAGAGAACCTCTTAATGGCAGTCATTGACTCTCGATGCAGTTTAATCCCTTCTTTTTTAAAGCTTTTCAAGCATTGTCAATATCTAGTAGAGTCTGAGTGTTTGATTAAAAGCAAAACTTACACCACTTTTACCCATGCCTGGTGATGGATGAAAGTATGCTGTCATTTAGCATGTATTTTCATTATGAGTGAAATTTACATTGCTGTCCCTAAGGACAGGGGTATGTCCTGAGTATTTATTATTAGTGAATATATATTTGATCCTTTACTGCATACTTTCCTGTCAGTTACTTTTTGTACACTCTCTACTGTCTTTTAGAATGCAAATTACATCTGTTTTATACATATATTGAATTTAGGTACAAGGAATCAATTGCACAATTTACATCTCCACGCTTTCCACAGTTGTCATGAAATTTAAACCAGACAGTGGCAAACACACTTTACTTGGTAGAAGTTAGGAGTAGACCTGCCTACTATTAATTAAGTCTCCCATGCATTCAATCATTTGTAAATATGTATGTTGGTATAATCTCCAGAAGGTAGTTTGTTTGAATTTCAAGTCCCTAATAAATTATATTCTCTTTATGTATTTGGTGAAATAATGAGAATATATGGCAGTCAATGCCCATGTTCCATTCTCCAACTGACCATAAAAGAAAAAAATGGTGAAACTCCATAGAGGAGGTAGGATCTTTATGTTTCATATGTATAGAATTCAATGCAACTAAGAGCTAATTTTATTCAAATTCACATCATCATTATGATAATATTGCAGGTTAATTTTATCTTCTTTAATACAAAAAAAAAAGAAGTATCTGAAGCATTTGATGTAAAGTATTGTCTCTAAATTCCTAGGGAATTTAGGCAAAGACTCATTAGTCTGATAGATGACATACAGTAGCTGTTCATATTAAATTCAAATCCTGTTAAAGTTATGCTTTAATTATAATTTCAAACATTTTACCTTCTGTATGACTGTAATGCATATTAATATCTTACCACTTACCTACAGCAAAATAAGAAAAGAAACTGTGCAGGTACAAAATCTGAAAATGAAATGATGAAACAGTTCCCAAAGTGCAAAGAGATGTGATGAGAAGATGTCAGTAAAGCAGTAAGGAACTAAGAGAACCTTAGATTAAATTGGGGAATGTGAAGTTACTGAAATCCTGTCAATTACATGCATAAACTTATAGTCACCTTTAAATTTCACTTCATAAACCTGAATAATCTCAGAAATTAGGTTTAAAATGGAGAAAAATATCTATGCTCATTTTTAGGTGAAACTTTTTCTCACTTTAATACTTTTGGCCTGTATATTTTTGCAGTAATGACTGACATTTAAAAAGCAGAAAGAGCAGAAAAAGGCAAAAAATGATTGAAGGTGAAGTAGAGCAAGGTCAGATTCTTTCATCACCATGTGTCAGTATGCAAATTCGGTCCCATTTAAACATAGAAAAGTGTGTGGCTGCAGAGAAGAGGATATCCAGTTAAAAAGGATCTCTTCTAACCTCACAGCACCTAGCATCTAGCTCAAAACAGAAGGCAACTCAGTAACACTGAGAAACACACAACCACCAAATAAACTAATAAAGAAGCTTCGTAAACTGTCACCAATGGTCTCTCTAGTAGGGAACCATGTTACATCTAATTATGTCTTGGAAGGGAAGGGAAGGGAAGGGAAGGGAAGGGAAGGGAAGGGAAGGGAAGGGAAGGGAAGGGAAGGGAAGGGAAGGGAAGGGAAGGGAAGGGAAGGGAAGGGAAGGGAAGGGAAGGGAAGGGAAGGGAAGGGAAGGGAAGGGAAGGGAAGGGAAGGGAAGGGAAGGGAAGGGAAGGGAAGGGAAGGGAAGGGAAGGGAAGGGAAGGGAAGGGAAGGGAAGGGAAGGGAAGGGAAGGGAAGGGAAGGGAAGGGAAGGGAAGGGAAAATACTGATCGTTTTAGTAAAGGTTTTAAATTTTCATCAGTTCAGGTGGAATTAAATGGAGTGAAAGAAAAAAAAAAAACTTTTACTTTCTAGAACCATATTTTTCTTCACATTAAAGGAATTCAAAACAGTTCTATCCATTTACTCTTAAGACCTTGCAGCAATCTGTACTTGGGAAATCTTAGCTAAGCTTTCAGAATCATGAAGCTTTTGGCTTCGTAATATTAAGAATCAAATTCTAACCTTTTTTTTGTTTTGTTTTTTGTGTTTTGTGCCCATATTTCAACTCTCATTTGTGCAGAATCTTCTGCAAAGGTGATTTAATCAAATTAAGAAAAGTAACTTTCTTCAGTAGGACAGCCTTCACAGATACAGTTATGGAAAGAGAAGCAATAGTGACTTATGTGTTCAAAATCCATTTCGCCTTTACTTTCAGTAATCAATTTCCAACATGCATGCTATATCTGTAAGCTATTATTGGTTTCATGAAATCCTGTAGATGGAAACTTTTGCTTTACAATGTAATTAGTTCTGTTTTTTAAAAGTGAGGAACTAAAGTCGCTGTAAGACAATTTTTACCCCAAGAACAGAGTTAATGTTCCTACATCCCATTCACTCATATACCATTTATTTTAGTTTTGCTATGACAATTTATTGTTATGAACTTTTATTGTACCTTATTATTTAATATGCAGGCAGGCAGACCTGACCATAGTTGGTAGGATACCTTTCAAGAAAGCCAAGATGCTTCCAAAACATGGTAGGTAAGGGATTTTTGCAATAAGTATGTTAAGTTCCCACCCCAAAAGGAGAGAAACTTTCAGAAACATTTGCCATACCAACACTGAAAAACATACGAAGTTATCTGAAACTGAATATGTTGTTATCAAGTCCAATGCTGATTGATACTAGGACATCATTTTGACTTTGATTTTCAACACTTTGAAAAAGAATCTTTTTGTCACTGTTTAATTCTATTTCATATAGGAGTGGGAGTGAGGGAAGAACCAGTTGTTCAAAAAAGATGTGCAAAAACCAACAACAATAAAGCAATTAACACAACAGTAAATCAATTACTCAAAAAGCAGAGAATATTCCACCTTCCAGTCAGAAAAACTATCAGATGATGACACAGAATGAAAGCAACATTTTATGCTATTTTTGAGAATTGCTTTATATCTTTCTCACAATCTAAAGCAAGATATTAAATTTTTAAAGATCATGAAACATAAAATGCTTTGCAAGAATCATAGAATCATAGGTTAACTGAAGTTGGAAGGGACTTCCTGAGGTCATCTAGCAAAAATCTCCAGCTCAAAGCATGAATAACTTCTAACCCAGATCAGTTTGTGTAGGGACTTTTCTATTCATTCTATGAAAATTTCTGAGGATATATTTTGTGCAGTCTCTGTGGGCAACATGTTCCGGTGCTTAACTGTTCTAACTGTGAAAATATTTTTCTTATATCCAGTGGGAAATTTCTGTTTTGTAATCTGTGACTGTTAACTCAATTTTTTGATTTGCATCTCTGAGGAGAGATGGGATTTTTCTTCTCTGGAACTACCTATCAGGCAGTGAAATCAGCAATTAGCTCCCTTCCAAGTCTTTCTCAGACTAAGCAAATCCTGTACCCCCAGGCTCTCTTCATACATCACCTGCTTCAGTCTCTTTATGCTTGTTAAATATATTATACCATTGGAATCAAGAAAAGGAATGAACAGTCACATGCTGATTGTTTTTTTGTGAGTAAAGATCTATAAGTCCGACCTTTCCTAGTGCTGGGCAGTAAAGGACAATCTTGATAATGGTGTTGATACCATTGTTGTCAGTGTCATTTAGAGAAAATATTTTCATCTTTCAAATATACAGTAGTCTAACCTGCACATAAGGTTTCTCCATATGGCAGTTCTCTCTAGCTACTGACAAGCATCAAGTCTTCTGTTTCCCTGTAAGGCCAGAGAGGTGTTAGCAGAGAGGTCAACTACAAGTTTATCTTAATTGATGTCCCACCCAACATTCACACAGTAGGTCAAAAAACAAAACAAAACAAAACAAAACAAAACAAAACAAAAAAAAAAAACTACTCATCTCCCTAAACAACTCTGCAGCAGTCAATGCTATTGATTATGATACTTCTGTCCTGTTGGTAAATGTTGGCAGAATCCCAGAAGATGAAAAGTTTGATTAATTCCTATATGAATACATCCTATGACTAGTGAAGGTATCCATCTCTACTCATTCTGGAGTCATGAATTGCCTTTGTATTGCCCATATTGTCACCACAAGTCACACAGCAATGATAAAAATAGTTGAAAAATGCAGGTGGTATTTAAATCTGTTAGTACTGTGTTCATCACCACAAATAATAAATTACCATACCCAGGTGGTCTTATGTTTGCACAGCCAATGACATGTGCAGAACAGATAGCCTAAGATAAATACTCTCAAGAGCTTGCAGACTGTGTGTCCGGTTTCAGACTTGAAACCTCACCTCACCTCACCTCACCTCACCTAAACCTCACCTCACCTTGGAAAAATCAATCTATATTTTATGACTATTTGAGATTCTTTGATTATGCTATTGTATGAAAACGATTGTCATAATCAAAAATGTTTATATACATTGAGCTTAATTATTTATACTTTCTCCATCTCATGCTTGAATTACTGCAACATAGAAAACTTGAACATGAAACTGAAGCTAGTATAAAACAGGTTTATTACATTTATTATATTTATTTTATGTTTATTATATTGCAGATTGGAATAGGAAAAAGGACTACTTGGCTAATCCTTGCACTATGAACTGGCTTATCTCAGAGTCAAGTCTTGGTACTTGTTTTTGGATGCCCTAACAGTCAGGCTCTAGGGTGTCTGTCTGAAACTCACACATGATGCCTGTTTAGAGGACAGTGTTTTTTTCTGGGGCACAGACATAATATTTATTGAAAGAGAGGCCACTGAGACCATCTTGAAGTTGTCTGGAATGAAACATCACTAAAAAATGCCCTAACATATCTTCCAGATGCAAGAAGTACTTTTGGTCCTTTGTTCTTCAGTCTATATATAGGGAAGTAAAAGAATACACTTCACCTGTCTTTCCCATGGCAAAATGGCTGAGAAAAAAATAATAAATAAAATAAAAATAAAATAAAGGCATAGCTGACATATGGTAGTCCTGTAACTAATGTATTCATGAATACAACATGAAAACCTGAGCAGAATAACCACATTAAATTAACAGTATATAGGAATGAGAATTGCCTACGAAAGGTTTCCTGTGATTATGAAATACTAATGTTAGACGTGTTTCCTACTGTCTCATGCTCCTTAACTTCTCCTGCAGCAATTCACTTTCTTTCCAGTACATCTGACCTCTGAATAACAATTCCATAATTCCATTCCATTCAATTCCATAAGAGTTCAAATGAAAGGTAAAAAAAACTTATAAGTGTAATGAACATGGCTTGAAAGAGGGTTTATTCTTGACTCAGTATGCTCAGAGAAATGTGATTCATTCCTGAAGGGAAGAACTATTAAGCAAGAGTTCTTCCTAAAGTAAGATTTTGGGGGCAGATTTCTACAGCCTCTTTTTTCTTTTTCTTTTTCTTTTTCTTTTTCTTTTTCTTTTTCTTTTTCTTTTTCTTTTTCTTTTTCTTTTTCTTTTTCTTTTTCTTTTTCTTTTTCTTTTTCTTTTTCTTCTTCTTTTTCTTTTTCTTCTTCTTTTTCTTTTTCTTCTTCTTTTTCTTCTTCTTTCTCTTCTTCTTTCTCTTCTTCTTTCTCTTCTTCTTCTTCTTCTTCTTCTTCTTTTTCTTCTTCTTTTTCTTTTTCTTCTTCTTTTTCTTCTTCTTTTTCTTCTTCTTCTTTTTCTTCTTCTTTTTCTTCTTCTTTCTCTTCTTCTTCTTCTTTTTCTTCTTCTTTTTCTTCTTCTTTTTCTTCTTCTTCTTTTTCTTTTTCTTTTTCTTTTTCTTTTTCTTTTTCTTTTTCTTTTTCTTTTTCTTTTTCTTTTTCTTTTTCTTTTTCTTTTTCTTTTTCTTTTTCTTTTTCTTTTTCTTTTTCTTTTCTTTTTCTTTTTCTTTTTCTTTTTCCTTTTCTTTTTCTTTTTCTTTTTCTTTTTCTTTTTCTTTTTCTTTTTCTTTTTCTTTTTCTTCTTCTTTTTCTTCTTCTTCTTCTTCTTCTTCTTCTTTTTCTTCTTCTTCTTTTTCTTTTTCTTCTTCTTTTTCTTTTTCTTCTTCTTTTTCTTTTTCTTTTTCTTTTTCTTTTTCTTTTTCTTTTTCTTTTTCTTTTTCTTTTTCTTTTTCTTTTTCTTTTTCCTTTTCTTTTTCTTTTTCTTTTTCTTTTTCCTTTTCTTTTTCTTTTTCTTTTTCTTTTTCTTTTTCTTCTTCTTTTTCTTTTTCTTTTTCTTCTTCTTCGTTTTCTTCTTCTTCTTCTTTTTCTTCTTCTTCTTTTTCTTTTTCTTCTTCTTCTTTTTCTTTTTCTTCTTCTTTTTCTTCTTCTTCTTCTTCTTTTTCTTCTTCTTCTTTTTCTTCTTCTTCTTCTTTTTCTTCTTCTTCTTCTTCTTTTTCTTCTTCTTCTTCTTTTTCCTTTTCTTCCTCTTCTTCTTCTTCTTTTTCTTTTTCTTTCTGAATCTGAAAATATATTAAGTGAATGAAGGGAACACTATTGCTGTACTTGTCTCTACAACATCTTAGTGAAAGGGATTTAGGTGATAAAGAGTCAATACAACTGGTATGTAAAGTGTTGTTATGTACCATAGGCTGTAAAATATTTATCCTTGTCCTGTCACAAAGCTGAGAGCCATCATAAAATATAAAAGTCAAACTCCTAAGAAGAACAAAAGCAGGTGAAAGGGCCTCAACAGTATCTAAGGTTATTGATATAATGTGAAATCTGTTAAATATAGGAAACCCCAAGGTGATCCTAGAATGGCAAAAACAATCTAATCTTGTGGATTATTCCTGTTCCTCCCAATTCCCTACATTTAATTGACCTAACTTTGAATTGGACACATAACCAAACAGCTGAAAGACTAACATGATTCAGAGTACTACAGCACTCATTTGTGTGTCTAGCAATCACAAATTTCTAGTGTTCATAGGAAGGGAAATATCAATGCAAAAATTACCCCTTAATCATCCTCAGTAATCTGGAAACAACACATTATAAATACATTGTAAACAGTAATCCAATCTCTACTTAACATCACTTTGACATTCTAGCAAACCAGAGACCCGAGGGTATAGATAGGAGATGCCGTTCCTTTCTCCATCAATTATCCTACAGTCATTTCCATATACTTAACAAAATCCTATCTTGTAAGTCTCCTGTTTGAAAAAGTATTTCAGAGCATCGCTCATTAGGTAGGTAGAAAACAACTTCTAATTTGTAATCAACATGTATTCATATTCAATCTATGCCCTTTCGATCTTGTACGTTTATTTTTTTTTTCTTAAAAACATCTTATATCCAGTACTTCCAAAATATATTCATGAAGTGCCATCTTGACTCCTCACGACATTTTGTTTATCTAGACAAATATAGATAAACTATTCTAATTCATTTTTGTAAAATGTTTTCCTTTTGCTAATTATCCTGGTAGACTTTCCAAGTACCAGTTCCATTCTTCAAATCTGATCACAATCATTCATACCATTCAGGTTACTCAAATATAATTTGCTAAATATAATCATTTTACTTCTACATGGCCAAAGTTAGAATTTACCTGAAGTCAATCTCAAGCATTTCCATTCCTTTATGATTAGCAGCACAGATACTGCTAGGGGTCCAGGAATCGGGTTAGTAATCTCCATCCACATCAAAAAATAAATGAGCAAAATCCCAAACCAAGAAAGATCCAAAAGAGATAGAAAATTGCATATGTGATTTATCAAGGCATAACAAGAAAGTCTCCTGACAAATACTTTTTGATGCTGAAAGAAAATGGAACATATAAGGATATCAGCCTCTATTTATATCAGTCTTATTCTATGCAACACTGTGCAAGGAGAGAGAAATTACTCCATGATTTTCCACACTTTTTTTTTCTCTGTAAGTTCAGTATGTAAGAATCACAATTATTCAGAAATAATATTCAGATGTTTTCAGAGTCCACCTATAAAATTTATTTTTCTGGGATCCAGAGATTCTGAATTCTGCTGTCTGCATTAAATATGCAAGGTAAGAAGAATGGTTAGACTAGACCTTTCCCTTGAAATCTTTGAGAAATTATGGTTTATGCTGTAGATTTCTTTTTCTACCTCATGCCTTGTCCCCTCTATCCTAGTTTTAGTCACTCTCTTGAAGAGAGTTGGGCAAGTACACATCATCACTTATCACAGAAAGCAAGCCTGGGGCTCTCCACATCTCTTCCCTTTTATTTACATATGAAGAGTCAGTAGTTCATAGTGGCTGAGCTATGATCAAGGATTTTCCTGAAATTAAATTCATTAGTAAAACAAGAAACATTCCAGACATGCACTGCACAGCTTGAAGTACTCAGCTGAGGAACTAATTAAAGACAAATAGCTGAGTGGGTAATGAATAAATACACATTGTGGGTAGAAATAGCACAATAGGACAAATACGCATACTCCTTGCAATATTTGATGGGAAATTAAATTATCACATATACTGAAATAAATTGAACAGTGAGAGCTCTCATAGAGCTTTTAGGCATAGACCATCCTTGGGGGTTAACAACAGTCAATGGGATTAGAAAGTGGAGCCCCTGCAATGCTGCCTTCTCCAGCCTTCAGGCACTGCCCTGACACAAGGGTCTGCGCTGCACACAGCTCTCACAGAGCCCACAAGTTCCTCTTGTGGGGTCAAATCCTTCCAATTCCTCCCTAACTTCTCTAAACATCAGCATGTTCATCCCTGTAAAAGAGAGGGTTTAAATTACATTTTCCTTATGCAGCTCCTTCCCTTACCTATCACCCTTCTGTGCCTCCTCCCAAGTGATATTTCCCCTAGTAACACACACTGGAGCAACAGGCCTTCCAGGAAGTACCCAGTTAGGGTAACCAAATAGGCAATAGGAAAAGTCTAGTAGCATCGGAGACATTTAACTTCTCAGTTTGAAAGGCATCAGATTGTTTCTGCAAGGAGCAGATGCAAATAGCGGGGCTTCCTGTAGCTTTTAAAAGGTTTAATGTTATCTTTTTCTATCACGTTTGTAGACTACTATATGCTGTATGCCAGCCATTTCCAGAGGCTGCTTTTTGCACAGCAGTCTGTAAATGAACAGAGAAAACACTGTTCATGACATGAAGGCGGCCAGAAGAGATATGAGCTTTGAAAATATAGAGAAGAGCTCCTAGGGGAACTCAAATAGCCATTACTTCATGAAAAACATCATTAAGCTCAAGTTAAGATTTCTAATACTTATCACCAAACCGAAAGTTGAATTCACAGTTTTAAAAATCCCAAGCACTAGGAAGCCTGATGTAATTTATGAGATTGCTTTAGAGAGAACCCAAGTGACTGAAAATAAGATGAAGAAGATTTAGTTCACAAAAGGGTTATCAGTTGTAGCCCTCCCTGCACACAGAGCCATAGGACTGCTTCTAATATGATTCATGAAAGCTTTCTAGTGTGACCACATTCCTGGTCATACTAGTGCTGAATCCTTAGACATAATTTTGTAATATATCCTAAAGGAGGCACTGAGGTTTGTTGCTCTGCCCCCATAGCACGTCCAGATATAAAATTTATGGTTTCTTTATGAAAGAAATCACTCCACCCATTAAAAATATATATATATATATATATTTATATATATATATTTTATATATATATATATATATTTGCTGGTATGTTTATGGAAACCAACATCACAGCCAAGACGTCTTGCACCACAGCCTGCTTCCCCTCCCTCTTTGCTTGCATCCCACTTGATTTTCTTTTCATCCTGACCACATCACTTTCTAGTCTGGTCACAGTCATGCAGAAAAGAAAGGGGTTTAATGCCTGCTCACTAACACTGTGTGCCAAAGAAATCATGGATAATCAAATCCAGCAAGTTCTGCCTTATTTCACAAATAATTTACTTCAGCATAATTATTAATGATATAGGATGCAATTCAATATGATAATAATTCTTACCATCTTAGATATAGGTGGTACAGATTACTGAATATTTCTATTATATTCAACTATGTATCAGGGCATGGGGATGGCTTGTATAGGAAATACAGTTTGCATACTGACAGATGATATCAGGGAGCAGGCAAGTGAGTTGTAATGTATAGCCTACCTAAGTCTATATTTCTGTACTCTGAGGTATTTAGAATTTTACTTTTCTTTGGAGTGTTAGGTCTCCTGTGGAAGTTTCAAGAGGAAGAGAGGAAGGGGGATCCAGGGATCATCTAGGATCCTGGTGTAGGTTAAGCTGAGCTAAACTAGCAATTTGGAGACATGTTAGATTTTGCTTGGTTCCATAAAATGGAGGAAGAATTTCATGTAAAGGGTAGTATGAATAAGTTCACAATTGAACATGTTTGATTGCTTTTGTTTGCGTGTGTTTCTTTTATTTGTGTCATCTAATAATTTTGTACAGCATGTCATGTGAAAACACAGCTCTAATGATTCTATGATGCCTTTAAAAAAAGTACTATCTTACTCCTTATGCCTATGCATTTATTAAAGATAGGTATGCATAGCCCCATTATTCAGCATTAAAATGATTTATTATACTAATCTGGATAGAGTCAAATAGAAGTTGTTTTAGACTACTCTAAATAGGTTTACCGGGTGTAAAGCTAGAACTGATATTGTTGGCTTTCCAATAGCCTTACCTTTTAACATGTATTGATTGAGGTATTTTGTGGTTTTAACCCTGTGGTTATACTGCTTCCTGAAGTTGCATCTACAATTTATGGAAAAGACATGCTCTGACTGTCATGGTTTAACCTGGCTGGCAGCTAAACACCACACAGCCGTTCGCTCACCCTCCCCCCTCCCTCTCTGGGATGGGGGAGAGAAACGGGAAAGTGAAGCCCATGAGTTGAGATAAAGGCAGTTTATTAAGACAGGAAAATAATAATAACAATAATAATAATAATAATAACAATGATGATAATAGTACTACTACTAATAATGTGTACAAACAAGTGATGCACAATGCAATTGCTCACCACCCGCTGACCGATGCCCAGCCTAACCCCGAGCAGTCCAGCCCCCTCCCCCGGCTAGCCACCCCTATATATTGTTTAGCATGACGTCAGATGGTATGGAATACCCCTTTGGCTAGTTTGGGTCACCTGTCCTAGGTCTGTCCCCTCCCGGCTTTTGCTGCGTCCCCAGCCTGCCCGTTGGCAGGACAGAACAAGAAGCTGAGATGTCCTTGGCTTAGTATAAGCACAGCTCTGCAACAATTAAAACATCAGGGTATTATCAGCACTCTTCTCATCCTAAGCCAAAACATAGCATTCTACCAGCTACTAGGAAGAAAATTAACTCTGTTCTAACTGAAACCAGGACACTGACAAAGCTAGTTGACCTACAGATACCATTTAAACTCTAACATCTTTTTAAAATATACGTACTAAGTGCATTTTGAATTACTCCTATTAATGCTATTTTAAGTCTTCTACTACTCCAGTAACAGTTTAAAAAAAATCTTTTGTCATAAAGGTTGCAGAATCACAGAATGATTTAGGTTGGGAGGGACCTCTAGAGGTCATTTTACTCAAGCACAGCCACTTGGAGCAGGTTGCCCAGGATTATGTCCAGGTGGCTTTTGAAGATCTCAAAGGAAGGAGACTGCACAACCTCTCAGGGCAACCTGTACCAGTGCTCCAATACCCTCACAGTAAAGCACTTCCTGATGCTCAAAAGGAACCTCCTGTGTTTCACTCTGTGTGCATTACCTCTTGTCCTGTCACTGGACACCACTGAAAAGAGCCTGGCTCTGTCCTCTTTGCACCCTCTGTGGTGTTTTCACCCTGACAGGCAGCTGACCTCCACCACAACTGCTCTCTCCTTCCTCAAAGGAAGAGGGAGAGCATATACAACAGAAAAGGACTCAAGCATTGAGATAAATACAGGGAAATCGCTCAACAATCATACAGGCAAAACAAACTCAATCTAGGGAGATTAATATAATTTATTGCCTAATACTAACAGACTAGAGCAGTGAGAACTAAAAGCAAAGTAAAAGAACATTACACCTCATCCACCCACTTCTACATCCTTGACCCGAGGAGTGCAAGGGAACGCAGAATGGGGGTTGCAGACAGTCCATAGCAATTCATCATTCATCTCCACCACTCGTTCGTGATCTCATGATCTCTCTTTTTTTTTTTTTTTTTTTTTTTTGGCTGTGTATAGTTCATTTTTACAGAAGAGTAAACCAGTAGTAGAACATCCCCTGACTTCTCGAAAGAAATTAGTACTAATAGAGAGCTGGATGTACTCAGGGCAGAAAGGGCCTTGTGGCTAAAAAAAAAATGTTCATATTGTTGTGCAAAATCTTTTCCTGTTCTCATCCTTGTCTATAAGGTGAGAAATCACCTTCAGGACTGACATGTTTTCATCAGGAGAGACAAAGTGTAGCAACAACTTTCAATTCATCAAGCATCAGAGATGAACCATCTGGAGACAGCTCTATGAGCTCTGCTGAGCACAGAACTTTTGCTTAGCCCATCAAAAGGAAGATGAGAAGGGTGAATAGAATATAATAGAATAGTTCATTTGGAAGGGACCTACAAAAGTCATCTCATCCAACTGCCTGACCACTTCAGGGCTAACCAAGAGTTAAGCATTTTACTAAGGTCATTACCCAAATGCTTCTTGAGCGCTGACAGGCATGGGGTATCAACCACATCTCTAGGAAGCCTGTTCCAGTGTTTGACCATCCTCATGGTAAAGAAATTTTTCCTAATGTCCAGTCTGAACCTTGCCAGTGCAGCTTTGTGATGTTCCCTTGAATTCTATCCTCTATCCCATCACATACTGGGATCCCTTTCTTCAATTGGTCTTAATATGTTTTAAATATGTCTTAATATGTTTTTTTCCATCCTTTACTGGATGCGGGGGGAACTTAGTTACAGGAGATGAGGAAAAGGCGGAGGTCCTTAATGCCTTCTTTGCCTCAGTCTTTAGCGGCAATACCGGTTGTTCTCTGGATACTCAGTACCCTGAGCTGGTGGAAGGGGATGGGGAGCAGGATGTGGCCCTCACTATCCATGAAGAACTGTTTGGTGACCTGCTACGGCACTTAGATGTGCACAAGTCGATGGGGCCGGATGGGATCCACCTAAGGGTACTGAGAGAACTGGCAGAGGAGCTGGCCTAGCCACTGTCCATCATTTATCAGCAGTCCTGGCTACCGGGGGAGGTCCCAGTTGACTGGCAGCTAGCAAACGTGACGCCCATCTACAAGAAGGGCCGGAGGGCAGACCCGGGAAATTACAGGCCTGTCAGTTTGACCTCAGTGCCAGGGAAGCTCATGGAGCAGATCCTCCTGAGAGTCATCATGCAGCACTTGCAGGGCAAGCAGGCGATCAGGCCTAGTCAGCATGGGTTTATGAAAGGCAGATCCTGCTTGACGAACCTGATCTCCTTCTATGACAAAGTGACGCGCTGGGTGGATGAGGGAAAGGCTGTGGATGTGGTCTACCTTGACTTCAGCAAGGCTTTTGACACCGTCTCCCACAGAATTCTCCTCAAGAAACCGACTGCTCTTGGCTTGGACTGGCGCACTCTTCGTTGGGTTAGAAACTGGCTGGATAGCCGGGCCCAAAGAGTCGTGGTAAATGGAGCCAAGTCCAGTTGGAGGCCAGTCACTAGTGGTGTCCCCCAGGGCTCGGTACTGGGGCCGGTCCTCTTTAATATCTTCATCGATGATCTGGACGAGTGCACCCTCAGTAAGTTCGCAGATGACACCAAGTTAGGTGCGTGTGTTGATCTGCTTGAGGGTAGGAAAGCTCTGCAGGAGGATCTGGATAGGCTGGACCGATGGGCTGAGGTCAACTGCATGAAGTTCAACAAGGCCAAGTACCGGGTCCTGCACCTGGGGCGCAATAACCCCAAGCAGAGCTACAGACTGGGAGAGGAATGGTTGGAGAGCTGCCAGGCAGAGAAGGACCTGGGAGTGATGGTGGATAGTCGGCTGAATATGAGCCAGCAGTGTGCTCAGGTGGCCAAGAAGGCCAACGGCATCCTGGCTTGTATCAGGAACAGTGTGACCAGCAGGGCTAGGGAGGTGATCGTCCCCCTGTACTCAGCTCTGGTGAGGCCGCACCTCGAGTACTGTGTTCAGTTTTGGGCCCCTCGCTACAAGAAGGACATCGAGGTGCTTGAGCGAGTCCAGAGAAGGGCGACGAAGCTGGTGAGGGGCCTGGAGAACAAGTCCTACGAGGAGCGGCTGAGGGAGTTGGGCTTGTTCAGCCTGGAGAAAAGGAGGCTCAGGGGCGACCTTATCGCTCTCTGTGGGTACCTCAAGGGAGGCTGTAGTGAGGTGGCGGTTGGCCTGTTCTCCCACGTGCCTGGTGACAGGACGAGGGGGAATGGGCTTAAGTTGAGCCAGGGGAGTTTTAGGTTAGATGTTAGGAAGAACTTCTTCACTGAAAGGGTTGTGAGGCATTGGAACAGGCTGCCCAGGGAAGTGGTGGAGTCACCATCCCTGGAAGTCTTCAAAAGACGTTTAGATGTAGAGCTTAGGGAAATGGTTTAGTGGAGACTGTTAGCGTTAGGTCAGAGGTTGGACTCGATGATCTTGAGGTCTCTTCCAACCTAGAAATTCTGTGATTCTGTGATTCTGTGAAATATATATGTATATATATATATATATATATATACACTAAAACTTTCTGGAATTCTAATTTCAAAAGGAAATGGAAATCATTCAGTGTCATGCTGCTCTTTTGGTTTTGCTTAGGGTGTGTGAATACATGAAAACAAATTCACTGGCAGAATTTCAGATTAGAAGAATGCAGCTCGTCAATTTTTATTTTAATATGGAAAAAAATAATGGTAAAAGAATACTGTTTCTACTATGAAACCGTTTCCAGGGTAGTATGTGAATTTAATTATACATTGTGCAAAGTGCAGATTAATATGTATTTTTATTTTTTTCACACAAAAGCTCCCTGAAATGTAGGAAAAGCTACCAGAATTGTCGAGTTCAATATAGGCTATAAAATAAAAATGTAAAGCATACTCACCATAATGTACTCACATGACATTTGTATAGTGTTAGCAATATAATAGCTGTAGTTTTTTATTTTTAAGCCATAGTTTTAATCCCAAAGTGCTCCAAAGCTATTTTTTTAAATACAATCAAGTTTACTTGCTGCTGACTTTTAGAGCTGTAGTACAGAGCTGTAGTACTTGCTGCTGACTTCTAGAGCTGTAGACCTATAGTTCAACAGCACATGCAGAACTCAAAGTCACATGAGCAACATGAAGTTACTAGGTAAATTTATGAAGATAAGCTATAATTTCCCGAACTAATATATGAACAGTATTCTCTCTGAAAGAATCTTTTTATTTTTCATGAGCCTCAGTAGAGGTAACTGCAACACAAATATTCCTTCACACCATAGTCAGTGGGCATGGGAATCCTTGCCACAGGACAGTGCAGATGCTAGGATTTTACATGATTAAAAAAGGGATCAACAAATAAGAAATATGCACCCACAGTTATTAAACATACTGATGCTTCTTCTGGATCACAAAGTGCTTGAGCTACAGGTCTCTGAGTGTTCAGAAAGTATTCACAGGTATTATAGCTATCAGCTTGTCCTAGCCTTGTACTCGTTCCTAGGCATCCACCACTGTCCTGAGTAGAAGGATAAAAAGTTGGATAGACCTTTAGGATGACATAGTGTAGCTATTCTTATCTTCTTAAGTTCTTTATCTAAATTCATACAGAAGAGGTTATCCCAAATTGAATACCTTGGAGGTAATAATATTAGAACCAGTACAGCAGAGTATTTAATGGCCATTTTTAACATTAACCAAAGGTTTAAATGCCATAATCTAAAACAGAATGTAATGATTTAGTGAACTGATAGCATCAATATTATTCTAATTATTTCTTTGTAAAATACTGGAACCATTTAAATAATAACAATATAGTGTGGTGATTTTACCCTGATGGACAGCTCAAATCCACCGAAGCCACTCTCTCACTCCCCCTCCTCAAAGAAAGAAGAGAAGAAAATATGATGGAAAGGGCTCAAGGGCCTGAAATAAGGACAGGGAGTTCACTCACCAATTATCATCACAGGCAAAACAGACTCAATGTGGGGAGATTAATATAATCCATTGCCTACCAGTAAGAGACTAGAACAGTGGGAAACTAAAACCAAACTAAAAACACCTTCTCCTCCATCCACCCTCTGCTACCTCCTCCTCACAAGTGGCACAGGGGAACGGGGAGTGGGGGCTGAGGTCAGTCCATAATGTTTCATCATCATGCACTGCTCCTTCATGGTCAATTCATTCCCAAGCTCCAGCATGGGGTCCCTCCCATGGGATGAAGTCCTTCCCAAACTGATCCTGTGGGCTTCCCACAGACAGCAGCTCTTCAAGAACTGTTCTGATATGGGTCTATCAGCCAGGAACAAACTGCTCCAGCATGGGTCCTCCACAGGCAGCAGGCTCCTCTCCACAGGCTGCAGCTTCAGTCTGTGGCCTGCTCCTGTGGGGGCTCTCCATGGGCCGCAACCTCCTCCAGGCCACAACTACCTACTCCACCGGGGGCTCCTCCACGGGCAGCAGCGTGGAGATCTGCTCAACTGTGGGACCCACAGGCTGCAGGGGGACAGCCTGCTCCACCAGGGGCCTCGCCATAGGCCACAGGGGAACTTCTGCTCCATGCCTGGAGCACCTCCTGCCTTCCTTCTGCACAGACCTTGGGGTCTATAGAGCTGGTTCTCAGTCCTTGCTCTCTCAGATGCTGTTGCACAGCAGTTCTTCCCCTTTCTTAAATATGCTTTCCCAGAGGCCCAATTGACATCACACATTGGCTTGGCTGGCCAGTGGTAGGTATCTTTTGGAGCTGGCTGGACATGGCTCTTATCTAACATGGGGAAGCTTCTGGGCTCTTCTCACAGAGGTCACCCCTGCAATTCCCCACTACCAAAACCTTACCATGTAAACTCAACACAGCCCCACATGCCCATAACATTTCTTTGGCTTGTATAGTGATGTTCTTAATAGATATCAATGTTGAATCTTATTTGCAAATGAGCATTTTCTTTTATTTTTTCTGCAAAAGTAATGATAAATTTATTTCCTATTAGCCTATTAGCTCAGTCTTGATGCTCATTGCTACTTTAACTTGAAAAAAAAAAAAGTTCCTCTGTTTCTGTGTGCTTTTGCCTTTAGTAAACCATCAGAAATACATTTCTTTCCTTGTTCAATAGCTTTAAATAAACTACTTAATTAGTAATCTCACTGTGAATATTTGATCCAAAATAAGCACCAAGATACCCTTTTCTTCTGTATCTGCTGTCAATGCTGGTTTTCAATTCAAACACAGTGACAGACATCTGCATTACTCCTAAACAATCTTAAGAACCCTTTTTCTGAATTTAGTTTAAAAGATTTATAGGACAGATATGCCAAAGACAATATGCCACATTTATAAGCATAATGTAATGTGATTCATAAGAACATTTAACTATTCACTTTTGATGGGTAGAAATTGATAACACTAAGGAAATTACTGTATTTAAAATAAGTCATATGTTTAACTCACCTAAGGATGTGGCATAATTGAAAAGGGAGCTCTGTTCTTCTGCAGGCACCATGATTTCTTTGACATTCTTACTTTGTAAATGGGGGATCTGAGAAAAAGGTCATTACTAAATAGTGAGTGAAATCTGTTAGGTCAGGTAAGGACCCTAAGCCCTGTGGCCCTCAAACAATTTTTCTATTGCTAATAAAAATTGGCATACAACTTTGTGAATTAACCACATTCCCTACGAGTCTTTGGGAACTTTGTGAACATTAGCATCCCCTGGGAGAAGGCAATGCTGGTATCTCAGCTCATTGAATCCTAATCAAAATGAGTAGGACCAAATTATGATTCCCTAGTCTCTTATGGATCTGTTGCACAAAAGCTTGTAACTGAATGTCAGATATAGCTTTTACTCTCTTCATTGCCTCCATACTGCAACTGTGATGTTAAACAAAAGCCAGATAAAGAGAAATAACAGTATTTATTTTCCAATGTGTATGATATATCCACATAATTTTAGATTTTCATATGGATTCTTTGCCTGAAAGCAAACCTTTTCGTGCTATAACCTGTGTACATACTCAAGTCTGCAATTGAAAGAGAGTCTGCTCCCTTGGCTCCTGTGATATTTTGGAGTGTGAAAGCTTGTATGTTAAGGACTCATCCATTTCAAAACAAGAACTCTGATGTGTACTGCCTATGCAGTATAGGTGTATTTCTGTGTATTTTAGTCACTGCCATCATAACCTATGTGGTGCTATCTGCTTACATGTGAGTCAAATTTATGTATCTGTCAGGTGATATGTAGTTGAGTTTAAGCATTCATTGTACTATGTCCTATGATGGTGTGGAGATTTCTTTCCTCTACTTTTGTCTTTAAGAGCTCACTTCCTAAACAATAAGGAGAAACCTGCACAGTAGAGGAGAAATATAGGGCAAATGACATTGTAGAATGCAAGTTCTTATTAAAAAACAAAGGCAGAAAATGGGAACAGTGTAAGAAATATGCGAATGAATGCTGTTTTTTGTTGTTGTTGTTGTTGCTTATTTTTTTGTTGTTTGTTTGTTTTCAGAGAATATAAGTATGATGTGCCATTTTTTTTCTTTCTTGGATCATGTGATAATTTGGAATCGCTTTCTAGGATCTGTTTAAGGATGTAGAATTCCTCAGGGTTGTCTGGAGTGTTCAAATCTAGTTCTTTTTCATGCTGTCCCCACACTTCCCCACCAAAACCTTTGAGTTAAGTAGTGGCATTAGCACTTGAGTGGGTTGAAACAAAACCTCCTAAATACTGAGCATGTGGCAATTTGCACTTTGTTTCGACCACATTGATAACAAACTAGGCATAATCAGATAATGAAATTTAGCATCGGAACATGAAACTTTTTTTATCTTAATAGATGGAAACACAGGTTATGAAGCAGCTGTTATTAAAGCTATTAGCATGCTTAAATGTTATTGCTTTTGTGCATATGCTTAATTACCACCCTCAGTAGTAAACAATTGGGTATTATTACAATCATAATTTAAATGCATGCATTGCAAAGAATGACCACAAATTCTAATTTTAATTCACATTTATGAAAGTTTATCATTCCTTATAATGAAAGAAAACAGCAGCACTTTCCACAGGAAAGACTTCTGGGAAAAAAAAAACAGTTTGGGAAATTACAATGTTTATGTGAGTTTATTAATATCAAATATGACTGGGAACCCATCTAATATATTGCAAACATCTTTGCTGGTAGGACATGGTATATTTTCTCCCAGACTCAGAGAAGAAATAGATCATTGTCTGTACCACCTGCAGAAAGCAAGCCTTATAATTTCTTTGAGCATCCCTGCTGCTCATTTCTCATTTCACCAGAATGTACATTGCTTATGGTTTTGAGAGATGGAAAAAAAAAAAAAAAAAAAAAAAAAAAAAAAGCCACAGAAACTTTGCAAACAGAATTTAAAAAATGCTATTCTCTAAAAAATTAAAAAGAAAAAAAAAAAAAAAAAAAAAAAAAAAAAACACAGAATCACAGAATTGTAGGGGTTGGAAGGGAGAGATCATCAGGTCCAACCCCCCTGCCAATGCAGGTTCCTTAGAGCAGACTGCCCAGGTAGGCATCCAGAAGGGCCTTCAATATCTCCAGAGGAGACTCCACAACCTCCCTGGCCAGCCTGTTCCAGTGCTCTGTCACCCTCACTGTGAAGAAGCTCTTTCATATGTTGGTGCAGAACTTCATGTGATCCATTTTGTTGCCATTGCCCCTTGTCCTGTCCCCACAAACCACTTAAAAGAGGTTGGCCAAATCCCTCTGTCTCCCACACTTCAGGTATTTATAAACATTAAAAATATCCCCTCTCAGTCTTCTCTTTTCCAGGCTGAACAGACCCAGGTGTCCCAGCCTTTCCTCATAGGGAAGATGCTCCAGGCCCCATATCATCTTCGTGGCCCTCTGCTGGACTCTATCCAGGAGATCCCCATCTTTTTTGTATCAGAGAGCCCAGAACTGGATACAGTACTCCAGGTGAGGCTTGACCAGGGCAGAGTAGAGGGGGAGGATCACCCCCCTTGACCTGCTGGCCACACTCCTTTTAATGCATGGCAGGTCCCATTGGCCCTCTTGGCCACCAGGGCACACTACTACTGGCTCATGGTCAACCTGTCATCTACCAGGGCCCCCAGGTCCTTCTCCTCATAGCTCCTCTCCAGCAGGTCGCCCCCCAGCCTGTACTGATATGTGCGGTTGTTCCTTCCAAAGTGCAGGAAGGGCATATGGAAGTAGCTACCATGGAAGATATGGTTCCAACAGATAATCCTAGGAAGTTAAATACTCATGAGCAAGACTTCCGTTTAGGAGGTAGTCTTTGTTGTGAAAAGACTAAGAAACCTTGACTTAATTTGCATGAAAGAACAGTAGAAGATATGAGAGGAGGAAAGACACTGTTTAATTCAGCCCTGTTTTGAAAAGCCTCAGCCAGTTGTTTTGCTCTCAGCAGTGGTGTAACTCTCAGACTCACAAAAATTGTTAGAAAATGAGGGGAGGGAAAGAACAGTAAGCAGGATACAGGCATCCTTATTCCAGAATTTCACTTAGATGTGTGAACTAGTACTGTTCCTCAGAAAGTACATAAGGAGTTTTAGATGTTAGTTCATCGAAGAACGAAACTGTATGCTGGGGCCATCCATATCCAGAATTCATTTGGCTTAATTAAAGGCTTATGTGATGATCATTTCTTTTCTGAAGCCTTGATAATTGCAGTTGATGAGGTCTTTGATATTAAGTCTTATTTAAAAAGCATCAGCTTGAACTGTACCTTCTAATATTGTTCCAAAGCATTTTGTTCACTACTGACATGGCTATCACAGTGCTAAATACCAAATAAATACAAATCTACAGCTTTTATTGTCAAATATTTCTGATAAAAGCCTCCCTCCCTTCATGAATCATAAGCCAGCTTTCATTTGCTGAGCTCGCTTAGGATAACATCAACAGATCACATCACTGCAAAAGTACTTGGTTGTTTTAATGTGTCTCTGATTTACAAGATGGAGTGTATCCTTTAATTTGATATGCAACTCAAAACATTTTTGGCAAGACATTTGATTGATATATTTTACAAGCTAGAGCTGTTCTGGTTATTCTAGAGGTCATTTAAATCACATACCTATTTTAATGCTATAAGTTAAATTTTCAGTTAAGTTTTACAGTCAACTGATATAGAACAAATATACATAACAGAGGCCTACAAACTGATGGTCATTCGGCATATTCAGAATATAGTACATTTAATTTTTTAGGCTTTTTTTTTTTTTAAGTCTAGAAAACTTGAAAGAGTTTGTTTGGATTAAGTATGGAAACAAAGGAAGACAGACCACTTGTCTGTCTTGTGGAGAAACCTAACAGGTAGTCTACTGCTATCTACAATGCCCATACCAATGTTTATCATGCAGAGGTGAGCAGTGACATTGCATTTCAGAGCTGCTTCTATTATCTCTGCCTCTAAATTATTCTTGGATGGACATGTTTCAGGGTAGAACTGCACTACTGAAATGCCTTTTCTCTCTGGTCTCCTTGAAAAATCAACATATATATAGCATTTTAGGGTTATCTCTTCTAAGAGGAGAGAGGTTAAAAAGTTTGCCCTAGATTTCAGTTTTGTTTGCTCCTAACATATTTCACCATAAGTAGCCTCCTGAAACTTTACAATATATCTAATTTTTTTTTTTTTTTCTACCATGTTTGTTGCATATCTTTTGTAACACCTTAAGCACACTCCATCTACATCTGCTTTTCGTTCCATTGCTGGCAGTAGCAGTTTTCATTTTTAAATCCCATTTGCATGAGTAATGCTTGATGTGTAGAAACTGAAGTGCTTGTGTCCTAGCAAAGCACTTAGAAAGGATACAATTGCAAACAAGTAAAGTAAAATGTAAACTAAATCAATTAAAACATTGGTTGGTTGTTTTGTTTTGTTTTGTTTTGTTTTGTTTTATGACAGTGACAGTGAAAGCAGAAATGGAAAACAGTAGAAATGCATAGGTGTTGAGTATAAATTTCTGTATTTCTGTGTTCTTTACTCCTTCGGTTACAACAAAGGGAAGAGACGTTATTATTAAGTTTGGATTTGAGCTGTTTGGGAAAGAAACACGCTTTTCTTTTACTCATATACTTCAGCTGAACACATTTGATATAGAAATTCTCAAGAAAATAAACTCTGTACTGACATTTTATAAAGACATTTCTCAGGGCAGCAGAAGGGGAAGCACTCTGCATTTCAGCTCAAACATTATTCAAATGGGACAAGTTCAACTCATATTCTAATGCAACTTGTAAGTCACATATCCTGCAGCACTTACGAGAAGTGTCTGTGAACATTAAACTGCTGAAGTTGAGAAAGAGCAAAAATAGCAAAATTATGTACATAATTTCACAATATCCTACATTTCACATGATGCTTATGTAGAGTGGAAAGCATGTGAATTTTCATATACACTAGTCCAAAATGATAAATAAATATTTGAGCAATATAAAACTGGACTAATTCCATATTTCAGGACTAGTTCAGGTAAATGCTAGCCTTCCTTAGAGCTGTAATTGTCTTAAATTTCTGGGTATGTGGAATTCAAATTTTCTACTCATAATGGGATCTTAGTTTTGGGCCGTGCTCAAAGGGAAAGTCCATAGTACAGAAATATTAAAAGGAATATCATAAAAGGTCTGTATTGCTTCCCTGCTGCTCTCTCTGAAGCCTGCAAATGAGCCTGGCAGGAGCAGAAATGAAGGAGATTTAACTGGAGCTTTGGAGCAGCTTCACAGGGAGATGTGAGCAGCCATCCTTGGAACCACTTTAATTTATGATGCTGAGTGCACAAATCCATACATCAGTGCACTGTTCAGAAGACATGATACGATATTCAGATCTATTTGCTGTATCTCTCCTTCTCTTCACAGGGCACGTCTCAGAAACAGGAAAAAATGTGTATTTATTCTTTGCTGAAATAATGAAAAAAATATTTCTTCCCTTAATTTAGCTATGTGCTCATAAATCGAAGTAGATTAATGAGAACCAAGAACTGAAGGACATTTGTTTTTATAGGTTTAGTCTGCTAAAACAATGGCTAGTCATAGTTCATTACTTGTTGAATTGCATTTCATTAAAAAGTTTATCATTTTATCATAAATTCTTTTGGAAGGACTTCACGACACAAAGTGATTCAAATATCCTTTGGGGCAGTAGATAGAAAATGTTAATTTAGTGAATTCTACAGCCTTTGTGAGTTTTTCTTTTCAATTATTCTTGGTTGGTAATGATGAATAGTGAAATCTTGTAGGCAGTTTCCAAACTTGTGACAACAAATATTTAATGCCAGTTATTAATTTATACTAATAGATGGAGCAGCAACTGTAATAATGACATTCTGGTTAGTCTTCATGTCATTCGGCTACATACTAGCTACAGGTTTGGGAATTTTTTGTGCAATATTTGCTGGCGATATTTTCACAACAAATGCACCTGTACTTTTTTACAATTTCAGTATACAGGAAGATTTAAATTCCATTTTGGGTAACCATGACCTTTAGGAAAAGCTTTAAAAAGTTCGCACGGGGAAAACATCTGATGTTACATAAAAATACAGTACATACAATTGCTTAATGGAAGTGTGCTCTGTACATTCATTTCAATGTATGCATAGTATAAACACTTTTAATCTGGCATTTAGATTACTGTATGGCAATATTGAAAATAAAGATACTTAAAATGTAACACTAGATAGAGTTTCTTTAAAGGTAGGTTACTTTCACTGAATTCTAGTGTCTCAGTATTTATCTCCCATTTTCAAAAATTTCAAATGTGATCATTAAAGGTAGGATCATTTTATTTTTATTCTTTTTTTTTTTTTCATTTTTGTTGTTGTCAATTTGTTTTATTTTGTTTTTGTTTTTGTTTTGTTTTGGAGGAAGCTACAATTCCTACATATTTCTGTACCTCCAGGAGCTGAGTCTATTTGCTATTTGAAACAATAAAATTTTATTCTTTCTGCATAAGGAAACTAAAACTGATAGTGAAAATTAGTCACAATCTCATTCAAATGAGGCAGAAATGATCGTACATTTGCCTGAGGTTCACTTCCCCAGTTGTATAGCAGGACTACATGCACATCATTTTAGACCACAAAATTCCCACTCATATTGATGAAACTAAATATTACTATTTTACACCTATAGAAGGGCAAAAGATTGACAGCAAAACACCTACACATTTAAATCTAAACTTTTGTTTAGCACATACATTCCTTTTGTCATCCTTGATCTCAGAAGGCTGATATAAATTATCTTTCTCCTTTCCTCATCTTTTTATAATTCATAGAATCACAGAATGGCTTGAGTTGGAAGGGACCTTACAGATCATCTAGTTCCAACCCTCCTGCCATAGGCAGGGATGCCATCCACTAGATCAGGTGGGCCAAGGCCCCATCCAGCCTGGCCTTGAACACCTCCAGGGATTGGGCATCCACAACCTCTCCGGGCAACCTCTTCCAGTGCTACACAATCCATACAGTGAAGAATTTCCTCCTAATGTCTAGTCTAGATCTATCTTCTTTTAGTTTAAGACCATTCATCCTTGTCCTATAATTATCTACCCAAGTATAGAGTCCCTCTCCATCTTTCTTATAAGACTCCATTTATTATTGAAAGGCCACAATGATGTATCCCCAGAGCTTTCTCTGTTCCAGGAGGAACATCCCTAGGTCTCTCACCCTTCCCTCACAGGAGAGGTGCTCCAGCCCTCTGATCATCTTTGTAGCCTTCCTCTGGACTTGCTCTAAGTCTTTCTTGTGCTGGGGGCTCCAAAGCTGGATGCAGCACTACAAGTGGAGCCTCAGGGGCCTCACAAGGGCAGATAAGAGGGAGACAATCCCCTCTCTTGACCTTCTGGTCACACTTCTTTGGATGAAGCCCAGGATGGAGTTGGCCTTCTGGGCTTCAAGCATACAGTGCTGGCTCATTTTGTACAGCAGAATCCCCAAGTCTCTCTCCACAGGGCTGCTCACAATGAATTCTTCTCCCATTCTGTATTTCTGCCTGGAATTGTCCTGAACCAGTTGCAGCACCTCACACTTTGATTTGTTGAACCTTATTAGATTCCTTTTGGGCCCACTTCTCAAGCTTGTCCAGGTCCCTTTGAATGGCATCTCATCCTTCTTTGATATCAACTGCACTACTCAGCTTGTTGCCTTCTGCAACTCAATCCCATCATCTATGTCATTGATGAAGATATTGAAAAGCATTGGTCCTGAGGCAGGCCCCTGAGGGACACTGCTTGTCACCGGCCTCCACCTAGACATAGAACCATTGACCACAGCTCTGTGGATCATTGAGCCAATTCCTTAACCACTGAATGGTCCACCCTTAAATCTGTATCTTTCCAAATTAGAGATTAAGATGTCATGTAGGAACACATTAAAAACCTTAAAGAAGTCCAAGTAGATGACATCAGACATTCTTCCCTTGTTGACTGATGCATCACAGAAGGCCACCAGATTGGTCAGGCATGATTTGTCCTTGGTGAAGTTATGCTGGCTCTCCCAGATCACCTCCTTGTTTTGCATGTGCCTTGAAATTGCTTCCAGGAGGATCTTTTCCGTGATCTTGCCAGGTACGGATATAAGGTTAACTGGTCTGTGGTTACCCTGGTCTTCCTTTCTACCCTTTTTAAAAATTGGAGTGATATTTCCTTTTTTCCAGTCACCAGGGAATTCACCTGACTACCAGGAATTTTCAAATATGATAGAGAGAGGCTTGGCAACTCCATCAGCCAATTTCCCTCAGGACCCTGTGATGCATGTCATCAGGCCCCAAAGACTTGTACCTGTTCAGTTTCATCAGGTGGTCTCGAACCTGCTCTTTGCTTACAGTGAGAATGACTCTGCTCTCCCAGCCCCTGTCTAGATGTTTGGGGACTGAAGTGATGTGGGAAGCCTGACCACTAGAGAAGACTGAGGCATACAAGTTGTTAAGTACCCCTGCCTTCTCCACATCTGTTGTTACCATCTTTTACCATCTTTTGTTCTCCATCTTCATTTGTCAGAGACAATATGATCTCCTTAGTCTTTCTTTTGCAGCTAATGTACCTTTAGAAGCCCTTCTTGTTATTCTTTGCATCCTTCACCAAGTTTAGTTCTGTCAGTGCCTTGGTTTTCCTGATCCCATCCCTGCCCATCCAGACAGAATTTCTGTACTCTTCCCAATACAGTACTCTTTCCACTGTCTGTGCATTTCCTTCTTTTGCGTAAGTTTGACAAGCAGGTCTTTGCTCAGCCATGCCCATTTCCTGCCTCCCCTGCTTGATTTATTGCATATAGGAATAGAGAGCTCTTGCACTCTAAGGAAAGTATCTTATAAGAGTTGCCTGCTCTAATTAGATCCTCTGTCTCTAAAAACCATGTCCCATGGGATATCATCTGCTAATTCTTTAAACAGCTGGAATTTCACTATTTTGAAGTTCAGGGTCCTGTTTGCTCTTTGCCAGGCCCATATTCCTTGAGATTACAAACTCAAGCAGGGTGTGGTCACTGCAACCCAGGCTTCCTCCAATCCTAACCTCTTTAATGAGATCTTCCACATTGGTGAGCACCAGGTCCAGTAACTCATTTTTAACCATTCTCTTTATTGCTCTGTTTAAAGAAATGGATCCACTCATGATGTTTCCAGCACAGGTTCATTAACAAAGCTGTCACAGGGTCCCTTGGCACAGTGCCTTAGTCTATTCTTCTCGTGCCAAACCATGGTGTCTGCACACCTATCTGCTGGCTACAGGAGAGTCATTGATTCATGATGGCTCACACGTGCATTGCCTTCTCTCCCCTGTTTCTAAGCAGTGACACCAAGCTCCTTGTAACAGAATCAGAAAGGAAAAAATGAAAATGAGATTTTGGAAATCCGTAAGGCTTGCCCTGTATTATTCAGAGGGCATGACAAACCTTTCTCATTAAGCATGTGATCAAAATAGAGCCTTACTGCTTTCTTGGAGAATTAATAGGAATTTCAGCACCATGCACAGAGTATGATCATGAACCATGAACATAACCAGACTTTGTGTTCAAATTATCTTTAGTAATATGGGTCAAATAAATACAGGACTGCTGTCTGTGTTTCAGAAGGCTCTCTTTTTCTGCAATTTATGTATGTTACTGAGGCAAAACTAAGAGCTGAAAGAAACACTTAACACTTCTTGCTGTATCTTTCTCTTTTAGGTAGAAAGGATTTCTACCTAAAAACAATTCTGCTCTAAAAACTGATTATATAAGGATATCATCTTACACTCAGGACTTTTAGTTGCTTGTATCCACCTATGAGCATTGGAATCCATATGAGCATTGGAATGCTGTCTTTTCTCTTTTCTGTGGGATCGGTCCAAAAGCACCTATACTCCAGGAAAGGGATGGGCTGGGCTCTTCACTGATCATGGACACAGGCTGCTAACTAATTTCTATTATAGTGTCCCTCTGCACACCCCATTCTGCAGGGATTAGAAGCTACCCTGTAATTATGAGTAGGTCCTTAATTAAACTTGAGCAACTTTGTGAACACAAATAGGGACACACAGATCAAACTTGGCAAGCATTTAGCAAGACGTAAGCTTCATGGCTGATTATGGAGTTTATACAGATGACAGAATTAAGTTGTCCATATTTCCCCAGACAGTGTGTGTAGGACTTGATAAGGAGAGGAAGAAAGATTTATTATTGTTGTTATTAGTAGTAGTAGTAAACAGAATAATGTGCCTAATTTTGAAAGTTAGTTTTGAGAATGGAAGTGAACTTCAAAGAAAACTAAAGAAAATGAAATGAACAGGCATGCATAGTCACTGGGTAAAATAAATCCTTAATGAATCCCTTAGATATAATCTATGAAATGATTTTGAAGAATTGAAGAACTGATGGTACATAGATATCAGAATAAAATCTAGGATTTCCATGCTATTTTGTCTCCTTGTGTGTCTTTTTAACTAAATGCCCTGGGGAACTGAAGGCTCTTGAACTTTATTGTCATTTAGGCAAGAATACAGCATACTTAACATTACCTCTCCCAGAGGAATTGTAAAATATATTTTCACTTGGGGTTAAAACTGTTGTAGGTTACTAAAGGCCAAATTGCAGCTACCTGAATCATATCTGATCTGGAGGAATCACAGAGTGTACTTGAGTAACGTCAATCAAGTTACATTTACAATTTGTGAGAGGAAGGTTAAAGTCAGGCCCTCAGGAATAAAGGGTTCAAGGAACTAATATACTGAGCCAGCATTTCATTTGGGTGGATCCGTCTTTTAAAAACATGTCATAGAAGACTTTATTTATTAATATTGCATTTGGGAGCTTTTAGATTGTGTAGCAGTGAGCTACAGTTATTGCAAAATAAGTTTATGCAATATTAGACCCTGAAACTTACTGTTTAAAGATTACTTAGACACACAGACACAAGGCAAGAGTTGCAATATAAACATGACAAAGTATTTAGTGACATCAGTTATTATATATTGCAATAGGACTCAGAGGTTTGAACAGGGATTGCCACCACACGCACTGAAAGAATGATATAAATGTGTTAGAACCCAAATGCACCAAAAAAAAAAAAGGCTGAACTATGTTGATATGGTGAACTCTCACAGCTTAAATTGAGTGCTCTTCATAACTACTGTCCGAGTCTTGTCATGAGATTTATCCTGAAAATCCAAACAATAGTACATTTCCATGTGGGTGTGAACATCTACTTGTGCTACTGGAATTTCTAACTATGGACATTATTTAGATTGTCTTTGTTACTAATTCCACTTATTGTTATATCAACTTTAAAAAATCAATCAATTTTCAACCATTCTTTCCATTCTTTTTTTTTTTTTTTTTTAATTCAACCATTCATTATTTATTTACTATTTGATTTCATTCACCAATAATAACAGACATAGAAAACAGGCTTTTTTTTTTTAATGTACGATAGTGTACATATATGTACAATAATGTACATATAATGTTCATTAAAATAATTACAATGTATTGAAAATACTTTATGCTCTTATGAAGTTTGAAAATAAAAGTAATAACCAGGTTCCTGCTTTTTTCATTTAATCCATGTTTCATGCCTCCCATCTTGCAGTTTCAGTTGATAAGACTGTTGAAGATGTTAATTGCTTACTAACTAACTTATTTACTTACACTTACTAACACCTCCATTAAACGGTCTTAAAATGACAACTGAAAGTTCAAAATGCAGGACTAATTTGTCAGCATGGTTTTACTTTATGATTTCTGCTTTCATATTGAGAGTATGGCAAATATTATTGTATTTCATGGAATAAGATCCATTTTTCTCTATTGTTTATTAAGTATACCAGGTAGAAAGGAGATGTTGCCAGGAATATTAGTAGTAAAATACTGTCCCCAGCTTTTGCACTGTCTTAGATTATGTCAAAACAAATAGTTATGATTTTTGATTCAGTTGTCTCTTATGTAAAATATGGAATTCAGATGACAATATCTTATCAACTTGAATGGGAATTGTTAGACTTTATTAAGATTTCTATTAAGGCTCTGTGTGGTGATTCTTAGCAAGTGCAGTGAGGGAAACATAAATCTATGGATGGAGGTACTGATTGGTGTATTTCCTAGTTACTAAAGTGGAGAAGAACCTGAAAAAGAAAAAAAGTCCCGGTAGTCCTACCACTTTATGTGAGACTTTTGCAAGGACCATGAGTTGCTTCATCCTGAAAAGAACTATTCCACATATGACTGTAGTTAATTCAAAGTTACTGCCTTTCAGATAGGCAGCATGGGTTTGAGGAGGTACTTCAGACCCTGGAAACTAAAGAAATGTAGATTACAATAAATTCTTAGTAGCATTTTTTTAAATCCTATATTCATAATTTATTCTTTGACTTGAAATATCATAGCACATAGTTTTGTATCACACTTGAGCAAAGAATCAGGCACCACTGTGGAGTAAATATGGAGTATAATCTGGAGTATAAATCTGGAGTATAACCCAGAGCAAATAACATCTTCTGTCTCTGAGAGGGCTCAACACTAGGAGAAGTTAAAGCCTGCAATGTACCAAACATAATCTAATAGCAATAAACTATCTTATTTTTAGTTACAGGTGGGTTACACAAGCAGGCTTGAAAGAGACCAGTCTCATAATGCATGACTTTACCTTTTCCTATACAAAACTGGTCAAATCAATGGTTTGTAGGACAGTGCTTTTCAGAAACAATGGAAAACATGTTCTCTGGATAGTATGGTTGGATCAGTATCTGCAAATTTGAATAATAAGTCTCCAGACATTTCAGCAGCCCCTGTGATACTAAAAACATCTATTTATATTCCACACTTCAAATTTTTGGCAGCTTGATGGGCTGCGTGTTCCATCATTCTGACATACTGTAACAGAGCTCAATGTGACTCAGTGGAATGATGAACATGAGCTGCTGGAATTAAGTTTTTGCTAAAGCATCACCTATCCATCTATTTAAACCTAAGCATATAAAGACAGTTCACTAATTACCTAAATTAGATGGGTTATCTGAATACTTGTAATTCTTTATGATCAAGCAGAAATGCATTATTTCAACTAACATTCATGTCTGTTCAGAGATGCCCAGTAGTTATTCATGTTGAACTGAATCAACAACCCTCTCTGAATGTTTAGCAATCCCATTAAATTCTTTGAAAAACTTGTGCAAGTCCACACTACCTGGACCACAATATACAAGCATTGCTGAACCAGGTCCAATGTCAAAACATATTTATTTATAATTACCAGTAAAAGAATCTCAGTAAAATTTGCAACAGAAAAGGGAGTCATTATAGGCTCATATATGATATGAGCCCATATATATATAGGCTCATATATATACATATATATGTGTCTGTACATATATATATATGCAATTGTGTGCTTATAAGCTTTAAAATGTATTTCTGCAAGTCATTGACCCTACTGGGACTTGCACTAGTATTACCTACTCTCTAATGGCATCATCACAGCACAGTGACACGGCCAGGCTTAGACCATGTTTCTGGCATGCAGTCTCAACATTCAGACAACAGGCAAAAGTTCTTGTGTCGCTGGACAGCTTGTCCAGCTCCTTTGTCCAGAAACAGAAGGCAGTGGTCTGAAGTGTCAGAAGCTGACCACTTTCTCATCTGTCTCTTCTATGATTTAGGAAGGCATGTCCTTGGATAAATGCTTTCTTCCCTTTTGTCTTCAGTTTAATTAGAAATGCCATAATTTCATCCTGAATATGTTCATCCTGACTATCTGACCTGTATTGCTCCTCTTTTTCCTGTCTCTTTTTTAAAAGTAGCACTATGGAAATTGATATTGTAAAGGAAAAATAAAAAATATATATAACATAAATTGCAAAAAATGTAAACTGGTCTTATTAAGGACAAAAAGATAATGCAGTCAGATTTCATTATGTGTTATAAGAATAATTGTCTTTTGCAATTGCAAGGCATTCTACTTGCATGCTGGAGATATTCGTAGAGAAACAATGCATAACAAACTGTCTCTCAGCCAAAGAAAAATAGGCTGAAGCCATTGGCACCATGTTAAATCAGACAATAAAGAAGTAATTAAATGTCTTTAACTGCCTTCCTTTTATGTATCTCTGACTCAAATTACTTTCCCCCTATTATTCATTTTTACCCTTACTGTAAATGTATCAATCTTGTAAATGTTCATATTTGGTGTGCTCATTTTCATTAACTGACTGGCTGGGGATAATCCCTGGTAAAAATGGGAAACTATACTGTGACTCTGTGAAGAGGTTATATTGGTAGACTGTAAGAAGTGTAATGTTTAGAGGAGAAGGAAATGAAGAAATGAATATAGGCTTAGGATTCAATACAGTCTGGAAAATAACATTAGTAAAATAGGTAGTCATGGAAAAATCATGGAAAATGTGAGCTGGAAATAACAGTCCAGTATGGTAAAACAAACTATTGTTTTATATGTATTGATGGTTATCTCCCAAAAAGGCTGATATAAAACAACCTCCTCTTCCTGCAGCTAGTCCTTACCTAGTCCTTCCCTAAGTCCTTGCCTAATGTGCTCCTCTTTCTTTCCTCCCTCCCTCCTGCTCAGATATTGATGTCTCTCCTTTTGCCAATGTGTGTACCAGGGGCAGGAGGCAGGGACATTTCCTACAAATCCTCCCCTCCTTGTCCCACAGTTGACTCCCTGGCCACACTCATAGAACTGGCTAATAATTGCAGCCAGTATATGGTCTGTGAATAAGAGGTTTGTTGTTTTTAAGAACAAGATTATGTACTGGAAATGAGAGCTTGAAAGTGATGTGTAAATGATAGGAAGTCAGTCAGGGGACAACAAGATGTGGAGGTGGCAAACCAAGAAGGCCAAGAGAGATTTTAATGAAAGGATAATACAGCCTGCAGATCGCATCTTGCTTCTGATGGAGAATGAACCCAATGTGAGAGCAGCTAAACAGGCTTACAACTCCTGTATTGATATCCTGTGTTCATCAGATCTACATGCTTTCCTGGTGTTTCTAAAAAAAGTCCATGTCCTGCTCCATTGGTCACATCCACAAGAGGTGTTTTCATAATTTATTCCTGTTTAAACACCCATCCAAATCTGTAGCAATTCATAGGCTGTTATCTAGCCTGAGCAGTTGGCAGAGTTCTACTTTACAGTATTTCACTGAAATAAAAAAGGATTTGAAGTGCTTGCATAGGAATTTAGTGTCTTGTTATCACTAAGCATTTTTTCTGGCCTCACAGATAATTTTGCTTTCTGTGCCACCTAGATTACCACTGTAGATTACCACATGTCAGTTAATCCAAAGGCTGAAGATGATTGAATAAGAGGTAAAATAACAATGGGAGAGATTTATTTCTTTAAAAATCAGAAGTTGGAAATGTAGCAGGTATTCTCAAAGTAGGTGTAGGAATTTCTGTAACTGACATTTCACTCTGACATTCCTGAACAAAGATGTGACAGCAAAATTAGGATAGCCATCTAATAAAATGTGTACTTTACCCAAACATTTCTGAGTTTGATATAGTTCCATATGTTTCTATTGCTATGATATGCATGTTATAATGCAGTATTTTCTCCTATGTGCTCTTTTTTCTGTACCAGTTTTATCTCCACGTGTTCAAATGTCATCAGCCCACAGTGGACAACAGCTAAATGTTTTGTTGGAGAGAAAAAATATTCATGAAAACCATTTACTGTAACAGTATAGGGAAAATACAAACAGAACATAAATCTCTTGTCCAGTTTACAGTGGGGAGGGATTTTTTGTTTGTGCTTGTAAATTCACATCAAATATTTTTTTTCTTCAGGCTGTGGCTTCCTCTCACTGTGAAAGCTCTCAAAATATGTATCCAGAATTTTTCTTCTACCCTTTTATTATGATGAAATGCATTGGCTTGAAAATTCCCTAAATTAAGCATTGTATGAATGGTACAGATGTTTTCTATGGTACTTACTAGATATTAAATGTGTGCTGATTTTGCTAATAATAACCAATGTGCAGAGGCACTGCTCTCCTCACATTAGGGATGATCAGGGAATGCAGACTACAGGTTGTAGGTATTAATAATGGCTTTCACGTACTAATCCAAAGTACTGTCTTTCACATTTTTGATCACTATGGGTATTTGGTTAGAATTAGCAGAACTTTTTCTGTTGGGAAACTCCTAATCCTTGTCTCAGTGTTGTTGAAATGCAGAAAGTTTTCGTAAGGAGTCAAGAAATATCCTTCTGTACACTGAAACTCTTGTGCATGAAAAAAGCTGGTAAAAACAAATTCATCCCTTACAAACCACATTGCACATTTGGTAATGTAAAGTTTTCAGAAGGAAAATAAGTTCTTCTAAAAGAAAGATAAATTCTATGGTCGAAGTTCACCATCAAAATGGAGCTTGAAGAATATATCTACTCTACATCTTTGAAAAACACACATTAAGTCCTGCCAGAGTTGCCAGATTTAAAAAACTATGGAAAATTCTGTGTGTACTTCTGATTTTTGGCTCTTTAAGATGTTTTCAGTCATCTCTCAGAGGTGCAAAAATTTACCTTAATGGTAATTAAAGAATGTGGTTCTCATCTGAATCCAATGTGCAACAATGTATTAAGTTTGGTGGACCGTAAATCCAGGAAAAGGAGACTACTACATTCAGAAGTTCATTCCATTGCTTAGTTCCATTTTATCAAATAGGCTACTTCAGTAAATATCCAAAACTAGGAATTAGGTATTCTGTATTCAGGCTTGTGATTTTTTTGAGATTTTTTTTCTTGTTCCTCTGCTCATGGAGTACAGGCATGTATACTTAACACATTTTTGAAAGCAATAAATATGTTTTGTGTGTCAGAAAGAATGCATGAGAAAATACTTTTCAGTGTCTAAAAAAAAAAAAATTATTAAAAACAATAAAAATTAAAAATTAAAAATTAAATTATTTATACCAAACTCTTTTTCTGTTTATAGAAAACTTTTTTAAGAAGGCATCATCAATTTTAAATTATTGTTTGATAAGAATAAGGATGAAACTAGCAGAAGTTTGGCTTTTCTGGTGCTTGTTGCATATGTATTTATTTCCAGAGCTATGGAAACATTTGCTTAAGACAGTTAAGAGCAGCAGCAAAAATGGAATAAACTGTCCTTTTCCATGTCCTCTAGCCTATCTGAGACCAAAGGAACAATTTGGTGTCTTGTGCCCAACACAATTAAGAAGTTATGGAGCTGAGTTACTTCCAAAGACTGGAGTTTTTCTCCTGGCAGTGCTTTTATACAGTATTTTTGCCTCTTGTGGAATATTGAAAAATAAATATATACAACATGGATGTCACTAAAGAAACAAATAGTAATGGAAGTAGTGCAAAAAATTAATGTAGATAATTCTTGGGATAAAAATGTAAGCAATAATTCTTCCTCCACTTATTCCACTTGGCTTTAAGAATTCAGTTAAAAAGAAACTACTTAAATACAGACATAAGGCTGTGGTTTACCTTGATTCCTCTTGCAGTCTTCACAGACCTCTTGAGCATCAGTCTTCCAGTTCATATTATCTAAGAAATATGTCAGTTATAATTTCTAAGAGTATCAGATATCCCTTGACAGATTCACACACATATTCATGTGCACACACCGTGTACACCCCACAGCAGAATTCCCTGCCATTTATGTTGTTTCATGCAGAAAGATCTTCCTGACAAGGGATTTCCATGCTACCACTGGAGAGGCCCAGGAAGCAGATTATGAATCAGAGTCAAAATCTGCCTTGAGCTCTTCCTTCTGCTCTGTGAAGAAAGCAGACTGTTAGGGAATACTGCTGGCTGCTCCAGTCAGCCTCCAGCCAGCCTCCTTTCCTCCTTTCCCTCCATCCCTCCAGCTGTCTCCTATCTACCTGCCACATAGCCACCCCCCCCCCCCCCCCCCTTTTTTTTTTCTTCTTCTGCACAGTACTAGGTGATATTTTGTCTTTATGGAAAAGTCTGTGCATTTTACAAATGAAGTAGAAACTCACTATTTTTACTGGGGTTTGTAGTTACTGTTTGTTGCAGGGCAGCAAAATCCAACCACTTGTCAGAAGCTGCACACAGTAGTTATTGCTTGGAAGTTACAGTGTGTTTTCAGACACACTGGTTGAAAGCCACAGGGAAAGAAAAGTGAAGTAAAACATTGAAGAAACATGAGAAAGATTGAGGCCTGTGACTAACACAGTGCAGTGTGGCAGAGGTTGAGACATGGACAGTCAAAACACATTACTGGAAGAGCAAATGGTGTCAGGAAAGGAAAGCAGCTATTGCCCTGGACTATGAATCATTCTGCATTTAGTTTTCAGTGCAACCTGTTGGATTACATGCCACACCAATTAGCCACCAATCTTTCATGAGTGAAGAATACAGCTTTGGAGTAATCAGTGTCTGGTCAGGCACAAGAGATGGCTCAGCAGGCTTTGAAATCAGATTCCCAGATTCCTTGCCCAGGTTCCTTGGAGCACACAACTAGTAGATTTTAGGAATACCTCTTGTATTTAAAAGACTGATGAGCAGCCACTGCAAGCTTTACTGGCAGCTGCAGGAAGTGCAGCCTTTCATTTCTAAAGTATGGAGAAGAGAAACTGATAAGCAGATCCCCACATGGCCATAGGGACACCAGGGGACAAGAGCACACTGCAGAGGGATCTGCAGCCAGACTGTAGATAAGGTCATATAGCCACTGGAAGGTGGCTCCAAAGAATGCTGCAAGGGGGCCAAGGCTGAACATCCTTGGGAAGCCACCTGGCAATTCCTTACTGCCCTCTGTATGCAAGACAAACACAAGGGCTACAAAAACAGCTAGCTAGCTATGGCCCCAAGAAACTGGAGTTACAGAATGCCTGAAACACATTCACCAGGGATGACATACACTAGTTGGATATCTGATGTAACAGGGCAGTACATTACCTATTCTTTTGCAACTCCAACAGATGAGAAATAAATAAATAAATAAATAAATAAATAAATAAATAAATAAATAAATAAATAAAACTAAAAGCCTCAGCTGTTCTTTCACCGTTCCTTAAAGAGAAAGGCAAAACTCCCATCCTGCTCGTCTTTTACTAAAGGTTGTACTCTGCTGCCATCTGGTGGAGTATTTTTTAAAAATGTGGAATAGAACAGGTTTCTGGATGGTGTCAGGGCAAGGAATGCTGCAAGATGCTGCAAGTTCAGCAATCATATAATAAAATAGAAGTTTGGCATTGCGACATCTCTGGGGTCACCTACCCTTCTCTTGCAAAGCTTCTGAAAACCTAGCTTGATTGATTATTATCACCATTAACTTCAGCACTTGAAGAAATGTGAATTATATTGTAACAACAACATGTATTGTATCCATTATTCTTCCTTCTAAAACACAGCACAGATTCTTGAACCTGACACAGTTCTGCATAAACTCAGGGATGAGGGAATAAACTAAAATGGCCATAAAAGAGAAGGTGTTGCCATTCCTGCTTGTGTTCCATTTGATGTCAATGGGAGTGTTTGTGACTGAGCTTTTAAAAGGGGTATTATCGATCCTATATCTGACTAGCAAAGCTGGCACAAAACAGAAGTGATAAAGCCAGTGAACTGAAAGCAATAACACTGTAGACAGGACGTTTTCTTAAACCACTGGTCCTGGGAGGTGATGTGTATAAATAATCACAGAATCACTAGAGATATTATATTTCCAGTTACCTGTGACGGCACTGGATATTTCATTTCATTTCATATCGTTTCTTTACCATGTATTCTATGTGTTGAAAAAAAATAAATAAATTAAAAAATGCTCTAAACAGCCAATAGCCCTTTTTTGCCTGTCTGCTTTCAAGTAGAACAAAGCTTATTTGTTTGAGTTCTGTTTAAGGTGTACCAGCTATGTCTGCCATTAAATATGGTTTGCAAAACAAAGCAGCCCTAATATTTAACACCCTGATGATCTCTGATGACTTTTATTTAAGTAATAAATCAGTGCTTAATTTTATGGCACTATGTGTTACCCAAGACAGTCATTTAGAGGGTCAGCTTTAGCATAGTGATAAAACCAGGAGTAATGGGATTGAAGCTACTGCTTCTGGCAGTTTGTATCAGGCAATACTGATATGAGCTCCCTAACATGTATTCAGTTTAGATTTAATAAAAGTTATTATATCCCACATTAATTAAATTGGATTATTTATTGCAAACACTTATGGCAAACCAGCTACAGAGCAGTGGCTGCACATAACAAATTTAGCCTCAAAAGTGCCAAGCAATATCTGAGTCTTTTTTTGAAACCAAAATAAGATGAAATCTTAGACTTTTATCCTCGTAATTGTCACTATAGTGTTGTTTGTGCATGTTTGTTCCTTTCATGATGAAACTGACATGTGTGTGGCACAAAAAGGGATAAACACTCCTGGAGACTCTAAGCAGACTTTCAAGGTCATGAAGCTATGATATCCAATGTAGCAGAGTGTAGGATGAACGTCTAAGTTAACTTCTTTTAATTTCTTCAAGTGTAGCGCACATGAGTTTATGCCCTCACCATCTCTCCTCTCACACCATTTTCCTTTCATTATTATAATATGCAGAGCAATTAGCCTGCCAACATGAAAAACTGTTTCCCCCATCTCAGACAGTACACATTCAGGACTCTGTTAATATGAGGCCTAATATAGGACTCGTATTAACATATTAATATATATTATTAACATAACATGTTAATATAGGACTCATCTACAGCAACCTACCTCTGCCAACATGCCAGTCATTTTTCTGCCTTAGCTCACAGAGCCAGAAAGTAGGGTCAGACTGCTAACATGTTTGCAGCATTGTGGGTCAAAAAGACAAAATAACACTTCTCCAGATGTGCAGTAATCCAACAGGGACATGAGAAGCAGTAACAAAGTTGTTAAACACAAACAAGCAAAAAAGAAAAAAATTATCAATGGTGAAGAGAAAACATTGCCTACTCACCTCTCCTGTAAGTAGCCTTCAAACTACTTGCATAATGGAAATCAGAGTAATAGGGATAGATACAGTAATTTAGAAGATTCAGAGAAAAATGTTGTTATCTAAAGTTGCATCTGGAGCCTGGGTTGGTCAGGCAGAAGCTGAAGATTGCAGGCTGGTTAAAAAAAAAAAAAATGTAAATACAACTACTAGATAAATGCTCTTGCAAAGGATTGGGTTCTAGCAGCTTGCTGCTCTTCATGTAATTCCTGCTTTTGTAACAAATCAAGTTGAAGAAATTTATATTATCCAGAAATTGCTGGTAAAAGAGGGACAGAGAAAACTTTCAGGAACCTTTCTGAGTGACTAGTAAAGCCACAGGTTGGCCTTTGATTAGCCACATAACAGATTCCTAATTTTCAGTTAATACCTGAGATTTCAAAACTAGATTTTTTCTAATCTCTGACAACTTTTGAAGCAGAACATGATTATTGTTGGGACTGAAGAAAAAGACCAAGAAAGCACAACAATCTTTATTCTTGAAATGAAAAAGGAGACATGAGTTCCAGTTTTCACTTCAACAGTTGTACATCAAAGGCTGTTACCTTATTCCCTGGGTTGTCCATACCAAAGAAACTGATGCAACATTAGATGAATAGGCAAGACAGGGAGTTGGTGCATGCAAGGCAAGAGGTTTGATGTGAGGAATCTTCATTATGAGACAGACCGTGAAACAAGAAAAAAGCATGAAGACTGATGGCCATCAGTTTTGCTTTACAACAAGCATTTGTTGGTGTGAATTATTCCTCCTGAAAAAGCTCATGGTTTTTGCCTATTTTTTTTTGTTTGGTTATTTGTTTTTTGCTAGTCTGGACTAAATCCTGTGCTTTCATCTTTTCCCGCCCCTCTCTTTAGTAGCTGACAGGTACTACTTGAGGCTCAAATGGATAGTGGACATTAAGGAACTTACCAGATTCCCTGCCTCAGCCTTTCTGCAGAAGGTATAACTTATCAAAATACTGATATATTTGATTACTAGCTCTTACCTTCAGACAGGCCTATGTTTAAGCCTGTTGTGGAAACAAGGCTAAAGTGCTTCTGTTCATTAAGATAAAATCCAGGATTTGGAGTAGGTATCTCTCTAACAAGCATGTTCAAGTTCCAAGCTTATTAGAAGGAGAAGAACTTTTCCTTTATGCCTTTTTTTCAGCTTTTCCTTTCTGAAGGGCTGATAGCAGCACTCAGTTGTAATATTCGCTGGCAGCAAGCCCAGAAAACTTGTTTGAAGCCTGAATTCTTTCTGTGCAGAAACCTGTGATTCGGCTACCTTCGAACAGAAGTAAAGTCAGATCATGTCAATATCTAAAGCTTTCTATACTTGGTTATTACCCTCCATGGCTAGATGTGACTTTTCATGTTGCCTTTTCAATCATTTTGATTTCTCTTTCCCAAAAGATTAAAACTCATGGAAACAGGAGAAAGAGTTTAATCTTTTTCTTTGAGAGGCTAGTCTGCTAAAGCTGCTCAGCAGGAATACTCACAGGAGTTAAGGCAAAAAGAAAACTGGGCATTAGGTTTTGTGTCCACGAGGAAAAGCCATGCACACCATGTTGTTATAAAGCCTAAGCAAGCAATCTGCACACAGATTTTAAAACACCTTCAAAGTTTCATGTCCATATAGATTTTTTTCCTCACTTTTAATTCCAATCATCTGTCTCTGCAGCTGTGGTAGTGTTGGAGAAAATCCGTTATAATGTTAAATAGGTTGGATAAATTGAAGAGATATTATAGTAATGGCATATTCAAGTTCCAGAAGGACCAAAAGCTGTTAAGGTCAGTAAACTGTTTCCTGATTTACATCTGTAATTAGTAGTGAAATATGTCCTATCCATTTTACAGAGTAGTCATACTTACACAGTGAAATACTGGCTTGTCTAGTTAAAGAAAGGAAGCCATTCTGTTTAGCAAAATCCAGCAAACAATTCTCCTATTGTTTACGTTCCTTATATTTTTTATTATTTATATATAGTTATATAATATAATAATTTATAATGTAATATCATTTAATAATTTATAATATCATATAATAATTTATAATTTTTATATTATTTAGGTGATAACACAGGAATAAGATGAGTTTACTAACCAGATTGCAGCAGTCTGCAGATAAATAATCACTTGATTAAAAATTACGTTTCATTACTTTAAAACCAAATTTTATAGATATATGGGTGGCCTGTGAATGTGAATGAGATGGGGAGGAGGAGTGGGAGAAAAATTGACACTGAAATTCATTTGTAATCTAAAAAAAAAAAAAAAAGTAAGAAAAGGGGAAAATGCAAAGCTAGAAGTTTAAAATAATGGAGGGTAGACTTTGGCTTACTGTATTCTTTTTGCTAGGGAAAAACTAAATGACCTTGCAAATAATAATCTTTTAACTGTAATTATATCTGTTAACTTAGTAACTTAGAGGGCATTTGCTCTTTCAGTTATTTGAACAATTGATTTAGATATCACTGGGAAAAGAGGTAGAACAGAACAGAACAGAACAGAACAGAACAGAACGGGATAGGATAGGATAGGATAGGATAGGATAGGATAGGATAGGATAGGATAGGATAGGATAGGATAGGATAGGATAGGATAGGATAGGATAGGATAGGACAAATAATTTGGTAACCTTTTTTTTCCTGAATGGAGAGGCTACTAATACATGGTCAGTGAAAATGTAAGTAGTGATAAATGTGGTCTTTCCAAGTTTCTCTGTTCTAAGTTTATCTGCCCTCTGCTGGGGCAAGTCGCCATTTCAACTGCCATTGAAACGAGAATCTGTCTTTGCATTGTGTTGTCCTTAAAGGAAATAGTGCAGATATACATGTATCAAAGAAGACTGGTTTTGCTCAATAAAAATGTAACCAGAAGTATCATAGAATCATAGAATCATAGAATCATAGAATATCCTGAGTTGGAAGGGACCCTTAAGGATCATCAAGTCCAACTCTTGACACCGCACAGGTCTACCCAAAAGTTCAGACCATGTGCCTAAGTTCACAGTCCAATCTCTTCTTAAATTCAGACAGGCTCGGTGCAGTGACCACTTCCCTGGGGAGCCTGTTCCAGTGTACAACCACCCTCTCTGTGAAGAACCCCCTCCTGACGTCCAGCCTAAATTTCCCCTGCCTCAGCTTAACCCCGTTCCCGCGGGTCCTGTCACTAGTGTTAATGGAGAAAAGGTCTCCTGCCTCTTGACAACCCCTTACGAGGAAGTTGTAGACTGTGATGAGGTCTCCCCTCAGCCTCCTCTTCTCCAGGCTGAACAGGCCCAGTGACCTCAGCCGTTCCTCGTACGTCTTCCCCTCAAGGCCTTTCACCATCTTCGTAGCCCTCCTCTGGACACTTTCCAACAGTTTCATGTCCTTTTTATACTGTGGTGCCCAGAACTGCACACAGTACTCGAGGTGAGGCCGCACCAGCGCAGAGTAGAGCGGGACAATCACCTCCCTTGACCTACTAGCGATGCTGTGCTTGATGCACCCCAGGATACGATTGGCCCTCCTGGCTGCCAGGGCACACTGCTGGCTCATATTCAACTTGCTGTCTACCACGACCCCCAGATCCCTCTCTTCTAGGCTGCTCTCCAGCGTCTCATCGCCCAGTCTGTACATGCAGCCAGGGTTTCCCCGTCCCAGGTGCAGGACCCGGCACTTGCTCTTATTGAACTTCATGCGGTTGGTGATCGCCCAGCTCTCCAACCTGTCCAGATCCCTCTGCAAGGCCTTTACGCCCTCATTCGAGTCCACAACTCCTCCAAGTTTGGTGTCATCAGCAAACTTGCTCAAAATACCCTCTATTCCTACATCCAGATCGTTTATAAAAATATTGAAAAGTACCGGCCCTAAAATGGAGCCTTGAGGGACCCCACTGGTGACCGCCCGCCAGCCTGACGCAGCTCCATTTACCATAACCCTTTGGGCCCTGCCCGTTAGCCAATTGCTCACCCATCGTATGATGTTTTTATTTAGCTGTATGGTGGACATTTTGTCCAGTAGGATCCTATGGGAAACCGTGTCAAAAGCCTTGCTGAAGTCCAAAAAAATCACATCAGCTGGTTTCCCTTGGTCCACCATACGGCCCTTGGTCCACCATACGGGTATCATAGTAAGTGAAAGCCAAAGAAATCAAATAACTATTTATCATTTGTAGAAAAAAAATAATTCCTGACACAAAAGGTTTCATCTGCAAAGATTTCAGTCCCTGTTATTTATGTACTTTTCTTGATAAATAATTATGGACAGAATTGCTGTTAGGCTACTCAGATGAGGACTACAGCCATGTTTCTTTCCTTCCTGTGAGTGTTTGAGCTGTTCACTGAGTCATGACCTTGTTGTTAGAAAAGCCAATCAGCTCTATTCTGAAGCAGGACCTGTTGTGGTCTCTCGACAGAATTCATACATTTTTAAATGCAGCTGGAGTTATCATCTTTGCTGCCACCCTATTCCCCAGCCCCCTCTGCCTCACCACTCTGAGTAGCTGGCTTACTCTGCTCAACAAACGTGAGAGAAAAGACATTTTGCAGGTTCAACCACTCTGCTAGAAACTCAGTAATGAAATCAGAAATGACAAGTGAGTTCAGCAGAGACCAAGCTCTGAGAGGATTTTTTACTAACCCTTTGCTTGCAAACCCTTTCAGTCACATTCCTGGGGAAAAAAAAAAAAAAAAAAAAAAAAAAAAAAAAAAAAAAAAAAAAAAAGGTCAAATTTGAATATAATCAAATTTGAATATAATATATTAATTGGTGCTTTCCTCTTTATTTCCTCATGCACTTCCTCCCTCTGTGACTCCCCCAGGGAGAAGAAGGGAGTAGGGAGGGAGAAGAAAAGGAGTGTGTATGTCTATCTTTATATGATATAACATCACTTGCATTTCAGAGTGCTGTAACTGAAAAGATATGAGAGTATGTACTATATCTAGACAAAAACAAGACACTGGATTGCTGACAAATATTGACATGTGTACATAATAATGTATTTCAAAGCTGTGCACTTACCCTGAGACGGTATAATACAACACAGGTTGCAGTTTTTCCTGCATTGAAAAAAAAATAAGAAAAAAGGAAAAAAAAAAAAAAAGAGTTATCTTTGGTTTCTCATCATCAGTTTTTCTGTATTAATTTGTATTTTGAACCCCCGACAAATACATAGTAAATTCAGAAAGGAAGGAAGGAAGGAAGGAAGGAAGGAAGGAAGGAAGGAAGGAAGGAAGGAAGGAATTGGAAGTCAGAGAAAGAAAGATCTTTGTTTCTTTCTGAGAAACTTTTTTCACACTTCATTTTCTCTTTTATTGCATATTATTTCCACTGAGATTGAAAAGATTTAGGAAGCAAATGTTGAGTAAATGTTCTTTGAGATTTGTGTAAATTGAATGTAATGCCATGAACAGCAGAGCTGTGCTGGAATGATGTGAAAGAGGTCAGAATCAAATACCTTGTAGATGTAGAGGAGTGTTTTGCTTTCAATAACCATTTCACCTCTGAAACACTAATTTCCTTTCAATTTTTGGATAAGATTGCAATTTTTATTCAAGCCAGAATCTGATTTTATTTCTTTCTTGTCATTGTACATACTTCAACTGAATAGTTCACAGAATAGTTGAAGTTGGAAAGGGCCTCTAGAGAAATTAAACCTTTAACACGGGTTATTGTTATGAGATTTATTTGTTGTTTGGTGTTTGTTTATTTTTGAATACCAAAGCTAACAATTTTCTACTGGGGAGTGTTTTGTATGAGACTTTCTTATACATCTGTAAACTTTGGTTTTGTTTAATCCTTGTTAAATTTGTAAGGGCATATATATAGTCTCAATTCTGCTACTGCTCGATTCCCTAATACTTTTATTACTAGCTGCAATAAGAGTGCGATAAAACCCTTCCTCTCATTCCATACAATGATCTATATAGCCTGAATATTTAAGTTTGCGTTCTGATTTAGATTTCCCATTATACTACATATATCTGTTTGGAACACCTATATGATATTTACGTATACATGTAGTCCGTTGCTCAAAAAATGACAGCCTCTACAGTGAGCTCACTGTAACTTTGTCCCATGTAAGTTTACTCTCCAATAATAATATTAACAATGGCACTAATTGTAATTTTAATATTCTAATAATAAAGGTAAGATTAAAAATATGGATAAAGGGAGTGTAGCCATCCACAGTAGGCTCTACAAGACTTAACATGGGAGTTAAGTCTTGTAGACTTGTAATCTTGTAGTCTTGTAAGTGTAAGAGTACACTTACTCTTGTGTAACACTCCCACTTAACATGGGAGAGTTTTAGTTTTAAGCTGAAATTTTTTAAATCCTCCTTTTCATTCTTGGATTTAGAACACAATTGAGAGAGTGTAAGATCACTGCAAGATCTTTGGACACAGTAAGAGTCTTAATGAGCTCTTACTTTTTTTTTTTTTTAAAGTAGGGAACATGGAATGGTAGAAAGGCTCAAATGTGGCCCAGTAAGAAGCTTTTCTGCCATAGACCGTATAAAGATTGATCATAGAATCACTTTTCAAGTACCCTTTTGTAAAGTCTGATATCAGTGACCGAAAGGGGAAAAGTTATGTTATCATAGGCATATCAAGCGATATGTCAAGGGGCACAAAACATGATGCAGCAGATGTTTTGGTCAAAGTTTCTGTTTATTGGGTGGAATATAATGTGGTAATGTAGACTCTACTGGTTCTCCTTAGTTCCTATAGCAGTCTAGGACTGGAAGGCCACAGAAACATTTTGAAGCCCTTGGCGGTTTGGTTTCAGTGCAGGTTGTCCATCTCTAGAATTCAAATTCTCCACAAATGTTGTTAATTAATGGCCTATGTAGCATAAGTACTGTCAACCATCAATAAAAATATATACATAGAATCATGGAATCATGGAATAACTAGGTTGGAAGGGACTTTAAAGATCATCTAGTTCCAACCCCCCTACAATGGGCAGGGACACCTTCATAGAAAGTACATTATGGGAAGTTAGACTTGAAATGTTACAGTGTCAAAACTGGAGTGACAACATGAGAATGAAGATTATAATTTTACTCCTTTACTATAAGTTTGAAGTGCATCTTCAGTGATTTATATGAATTTCTTTGGATTTGGGACATGAATGAAGAAGTCATTGAAAGTACATTTCTATGTATAAGCAGTAGAGCACCATAATTCTGCAGTAGTGTGCCTGCTGAATGAAATTAGTACTTCAAGCAAATGATTTTATCCACAATTTTCATCCAAGCTCAGAGAACTATGATTCATGAACGTATCTAGTCATATCTTGTGAGCTAAATGTTCCGAGTTTTAGTTCAGAATGCTCTAAAATCCATCCAGTAATAGAAGATCAAGTAAAATAAGTTGATGATCTCTGTGAATAACAGATAATTCTGGAATCAATTATGTGAAGAATATTTAGTATGCTACATCGTCTAAATTGCACCTTACATTTTAATTCTGAAGAATATTTTCCATTTTGAATGTGTATCTGTTCAAAAAGAACATGTCAAGTTGTCAAAGAATCAGGATCTTGAGTGTGTTAAGGAAACTAGATCCATGCTCAAACAGTGGACCAAAGAATCACCCTAAAAAGAGAAACTTTCTTCCAGAAACAAGAAAATTTGGGGGACAGAGCTGCATCAATATTATACAGTATATCCTTTTTATAAAAATCCTGCCAAAGACAGCAAATGGAGATCGCAAAAGTGGAAATGGTTACCGGATCATGTTGTCCATGTGGTGTTGGGCCAGTGAAATGTATCTGTGACTCTCCTGAACTCTAGAGCTGTATTTAATAGTTCACATTAGCCAAGGACCTGAAGAGCAAAAAGGAGGGGTCTGAGAAACATTTTCCTGCAGTCCATTTCCAAAGCAAAGGGTACAAATTTAATAGGAGGAAATGAAAAGTCATTAGCTTTCTACATTCTTGTCTTTGTGTCTTCACTTTACATCCTACATAGTTATGTACAGAGTATAAGGTGGTTATGCAGCACTGTCAAATGACAGTGGTAAACTATGACAGTTGCTTTTCACAACTGTAAAAACCCGCCAATATCTACAGGTCAATATAGAATTGGATCCTCATTATTAGTAACATTAGCATTAGTTTTGAGGACAGCAGCAGGTTCCTGTATTTAATGTTTACGATTTTGGCATCATGGCAGGGTTCCTACACACTGCATTGACTGTGGCATGGGGTGATTGAGCTGATGTTTGCAGGTCAGTTAATGTTTAAAAAAATATATTCCTTTGAAAAGATACCAGTTTACATGCATCATTAAAGTTCCATCAGCACATTACATAGCTCCAGGTTGTAAACCATGCCAGATCAAGACCTCTTATTCTTTAGATGGATGAAAGTGATGGTGCCAGCAGTGACAGGGTATGCATTGTAATTAGGCATTGTGACCAGGAGGTGAAACTTTTGAAAAATGGTCTTCCAAAGATGATTACAAGTAACACAGCAGGTGCGGGAAACTTTTCTGCATCACTGAATCTGTTTCATTGACTCCAACATTTCACTGATAAATGTGATTGCTCTTTCCCTCACTCAGCAAATATGGTGACTGACAGATTAATGCAAACTTTAGCATCTGTGTTTATATCCATTGATCTTTGTCTTGTGAGTATTATGTCACTAGAGAAACTTTATGAAAACAGATCGTTTATAAAGGTAAGGAAATAAACTGCTATCCATCTTACTGTCATCTTTATGCAGGCTGGTTTATGTCCTTCATTACTGGACATAATGCTCAAGTTGATCCCAGATAATATGACGGAGGATCTTTCCTTTCTATATTAGTAATTTAAGGCTATCCCACATTTGTAATTCCTGAAAGACAGTTACCATACCACCACTATCTTGCTCCACATGAAGAAAGTTTGGGGTTTCAGGCCTTGTGCTTGTGTGAAAGTTGGACTTGACAAATTTTGATGAGATCAAGTATAGTCACAGCAGTGGTAGATGTGCAGGATTTTTGGCATTCCCAGTACAAGAGATGCCAAAGGACTGAGACTAGAGACCAAAAATTTTCCCACACCTAAAGGAGACAAGGTCATCAATGGAAGGATACCCTCCAAATGTGCAAAGACGGTTAACTGTTTTTAGAATCTGACTTTCAGAAGATGCATGCAATGGACTTCCATAAGAGAAGCCTGAAGGAATTAATTTGAGGGTGAAATGTACTATAGATATCAAAGAGGTTAAAAACCATAAGCAATTTTTCAGATCAAATTGTTGATGGTCTGCCTCTGAATATATTGACACTTCTCTGACTCTGAAACTCCAGACCCCTGTAAGTCTCCTAAAAATCATAACAAATATGGACTCTCAGCACAGTTCTACCAGATTACATTCCTTTCGCAGAATTTTTAACAATCCCACCCTTCAGAAAGAACCAGGCTTAGTTAAGTGAGACGAAAACACAGCTACAGCTTTCTAGATTTGAGGTGAAATATTCCAAACATTGTTTTCTTTTCTAAAATCTAGTGTTTATCCTTCATATACTGAATTGTCACAATAACAGAGCTATTTTTTTTCTTTTGCTAACTCTGAACTCATCTTCAGATGTGTTGATATTCTCAACAAGTTTTGCTCTGGACTTCCAGGCGTTTGTTACTTTGTTGAAAGATGCAGAGCTAGTTTTATCTTGAAAATTGAAATCTAACCTGTATTTGTATTCAGCCTGAAAGACTGTAATTCAGCTTTGCTGTTATGCAGTGTTAATGCACTCTTCATCTGTTGACTTGGGGATTATTTTTCTTGTGTGTTGTCATAGGACTTTTCTGCTGTTAAGCCTGTTGTCCTGTTGGCTTCTTATGAAGTAATTCAGTTTAGTTTATTTTTCTGGATTCATGTTTGGATTAAGTAAATCAAGACACTGCCATCTTAATTTTATTTTAAGTAGTAATTTACATGCTTCTTTTTAACTGGTATTCTGCCATGATGTTGATAAAATATAAACCTGTGGCCGGAGAAATACAGTATTTTCATCTTTACTTGAGATATACAGACAGGCCACAGACTGATACAGGGGACCCCAGGGCTATAAGCAACATGGTCAAAGAAATTAAGGATTGGAGCTGGATGAGGCAGATTTCATCAAAGAAAGTGAAGAGTGTACATAAAATTTATGATATACTGTATATTCTATATAATGTAAGTACAGTAGATGTAAAGAAGGTAATAGAGTAAAAGATGTATAGTAAAATATATATAAGATATAAGATATATATAAGGCATAAAATATATATATTAAAAAAAAAAAAAAAAAGGAGTTGCAGACCAATGAAGAAAGAATAAAGTTGTGAATGCATGTTAGCACAACCAAAAATGACACCAAGAAGACCTTTCAGTAATTGAGAAGAGTCATCAGTATTGTACTCCTTCCATCAAAGGGCTTAGGCTGCTGCTGAATTGCCATCCTTCTTGCCCTATCTTCTGAGCACATTCTCCTCCTGCCCAGACTGAAGCTGCATTCTCAGCCCCATTCTGACTAGTGCCTGCCTTGCTTCAGGATTTCAGTTAAGCATTTCAAGCATGAGAAACGCAAACAATTTGCTTTGACTTTTCTTCTGTTTCCTGAATAACCTGCAATATTCTTTTTGGATTGGAAACTCTTTCCTCCTTTTCCCCTATTGTTTCAATAGCAAGGAAGCCCAACAGGCAGTTTGGGTTTCATTAGGGTTGATTTTCACTCGAGATGCAGACCTGAAGTCTTGAATCAAAGCTGTGATTGTTGCTGTACTGATACTCAAACTGCTCTGAGCGTACACATGTAGATTCCTCTTTCCCAGAATTAAAAAAGGGAAAAAAAAAAAACTTGATTTGTTGAACATAATTGTAAGGATAATCTCAATCCATTACTTTGTGGCACAGAGCAGTGTTCCATTCACACATCCATCTTCTCTGAAATAGGAGACTATTCTTACATTTTATTCACATAATGGTTTTGATAGAAAATCTGTTTTGCTGCAGATGAGGGCCCTGGAGGTTTTTGGTCTATTGTAATACATAAGAGCTGCCTGACATTATAGCATTCGTTCTCTAGTTCTATTGCCTAGCTGGGCTAAAAGCACTGATGTCTTTTACAGTTCTGCTATTGCTATTATCCATTTCAATGGGGTTTAAATGTAAAGAGAAACTGATAGTGTTAAAGCATGAATTTCAATCATGTTAAAAAAGAAGATATTGATGGGAGCTAGCAAGGGATTTCTAGACAAAAATAATTCAAGGGAGAAGCTGTGAGTCTGGCTTCTATAAGTCCAGTGACTCTGTGTTATCAGGTTATGGAACTACCACACTTAAAAAGATGTCAGTACATGTTGCACAATTCAACACAACCTGAGTTTGTCCTTGTTAATACTGCAGTAACCATCTCCTTCCTCCTCCCTGAAGTGGGTCTTCATAGGAAAAATCTTCAAGGAACAGGCTTCCCAAGGAAACAGTCATGGCACCAAGTCTGCTGGAGTTCAAGAAGCATTTAGGCAACACTCTTAGACATATGGTTTGATTTTTAGGTAGTCCTGTGTGAAGCCAGGAGCTGGATAAGATGATCCTTGTGAGTCCCATCCAACTCAGGATATTCTGTGATTCCATTATATGAGATTTAAGGTGACCCTTCTCATTAATATTTTTAGTCTGGGAAAAAAAAAAAAAAAACAATAAGAAACACAGCCCGGCTTTGGGAATCTTAAATTTGTCTTGGGTTGTAAACAATTGAAAAAGCTTGTCTGGTATCTTGATTTTATTTGGATTTGTGCTTCCATGGCAGCAGCATATCTTGTACCTGTTTAGTTGGTCTAAGTCAAATTTAAACACTAAGCAGGCTTACAGTGAAGATAGATGTAGTACAATAGAGATGTGGTCTTGATTACAGAATTCTAAGTGAGCTTATAAAGAAGAAAAATAAAATTATTCAACTGTATTTCTGAGCATTCTGTACAATAAATGTGTTCCTTAAGTAGCTGGAGGAAGAAAGGAGAACCAAAGGGATGGTGTGACTCTAAGCACCTCTTTCTTCTCATCTTCACATTTGAAGCCCTTTTTTCTTCCCTATCTTAATGTTTCCAAGCATACTGACTAATAAATACTAACCCTCCTAGGCTGAGTGACTTTCTTGTAGATCAGAGCATTTCCTGCAAGACTTTCTCAATCACATTGTGTAAACATACCATTTTGTAAGGTACAGCTGCTCCTGTGCAATATTTATGACATAATAATAATTATTAACAGGGTGGATTACAAATTTAGTAGAGTGTTCTTTCTAAATAAACTACCTTTCCCACCTCCTAATACTTTGGTATCCCTGCTGCCATAATGTCCACCCTGCAATTTAAGTCCTAATTCCAGTTTCTTCCATCTACTGCTTTCTCAGCCTAAATCAGTAGGAAAATGTCTGTAGGATCAATATATTCAAGCTTTTTGAGGAAAGGAGGGGGATAATGTGCCAAAGAAATTTTGAGGCAATGGTGACTTACAAAAGTTCCTAGCAAGCAACAGCAATAATGTGTGTCAAGTGGATTTTTATACAAGATTTCCTGAGGCAGCCCCTTTCTTATCAACAGATACAATTTTGTGATAAAAATCATTATGTATTTTTAGCAAGACATTCCATTGTACACTTAATAAAATGTTAATTTCCCCTGAAAGTGTTTTAAGATGAATGTATACCAATGTTTAAAAACATGATTTTATCTTTATAGAAATTTGTTATGAATAAACTTTGAAAATGTCTCTCTCAAGCTGCAGGTTTTCCCATTCAGTCTGAACAGTTTGTATTTATCCTCTCACAACTAGCATCCCCAGATAAGGCTTTATGCAGAGCCAAATCACAGCATTTCAAATGAAATGTAAAATACTTAGTGATAGACCTCCTCAGTAGACTAGATACAGCATTAAATAAAAATTGGTGGATTTAGTTTGAACAAAACAGAGACATACATTTTAGTATGAACCCATCAACATGTCTGGTTCTGTGCTGTAATTGGTGATGGTAGTCCTACTTGTAGATGCACTGCAGTGATGCTTTGAAGTCTTCACCAGATGGCTAGGACTTAGATAAACTCACAACTCACATCAGCCTTAAAGACCTTGCAGTCTAAATTTTACTTTAAAAACAATGAAAGTGAAATCTTCTCCTCTAATTATACAAAGAGGAATGGCCAGATACAACTGAAGATTAGTTTAATGTAATGGCAAACCTGCACTTTTGTTATGAGCCCTCTTGGTTAAGGAGTTAACCCAGAATGTTTCAGGTTGTTTGAATGTCTGAAGGTTGAATCTGTGTTAAAGTACATGTAATACTTTGAGGGTTGGAAGTTAATTAAAAAATTATAAATGAAATATTACAAAATAAATTGTTTCATATAGCAGTTCCTGCTCTTATTTATTTAATTACAATATTAACAATAATATTATATAGTGGAGGCTACTGCTAAGGGAGCAGGGTCCCATTGTGAGTTGACTTGACACAATAAAACAAAAATATGATCCCTTCAACAAAACCATTTTCAATTCACTAGTGGAAATGATTAGTTAAGACAGGTTTCCAACCTGTAGTACTTGAGCTCTGTCACACTCACAGAAGATGTAAGCGTGGTACAAACAATTTGCATACAGTGGCTGATGGCAGGATGATGGTGGCAAGAAAGCTGGTCTATTAGTGGAATCCTGGGCTAGAGAAGGAACCCTGACAGTAGACGCCATTGCAGCTGTGCTGCTTGGATGCATGATGATGCAGCTGCATATTCACCTCAGTCTCATCTTGGGATACAGAGATGACTGGGGAGCCTATCCCCCCGAACATGTATTTGTCTCTATTAGTATTTGTATTTTTTGGTAGAACCCTTGCAGCTCTCACAAGTCCTTTGTTTGTCATATGTTCTATGTGTTTTAGGCTTATAACTTAGTCAATATTCAGAGTATGTAAAGCTAGAAGTCTAAAATACTTATTTGATTTATGAAAACTTGAAAGCATTTCTACAAGGTTATGCAGGGCAGCTAAATTAGCTCCTTAACAAGGACTGCATATATTCCTGACTTTCTAAGTCCTGTTTATATCATGTGAGTTTATTCAGCAAGTGGAATAAAACATATCCAAAAAGTTTGCCAGCATCTAGCATATCTTGATCTCCAATGAGAAAGAAATGTAGATGTCCAGGTACATCTGCAAGTGGGAAAGCATATATGGTGTTCCATCTGGAGCCTGTACTAAGAACAAGATTATTGCCAAAGCCCTCCTTCACCTATACCCTCAGCAACCCTAATATTGAGGAAGTACTCTGAAAGGTAAGAGATTGGAAGAGGCCTGGGACCATGAATGAAAATTAAATTCTAGACATTTTTATTTGTGTTGCTTTATCACTACATATGTTTTCAAAAAAAAGAATTTGCACTTAATTAGCAGACTTTTCTTGCCCAAGACTGTTTATGATATAAATATTGTTGATATTTTTATAGAAATCATTAATAATATTTAATCTGGAACCTGCCAGTTTGTCTAAGCATGGTAAGTAGTAATAGACAAGAAATGTTATTTTTGGCAAAAGCCAGGTAATTTTAAAGGTGAACTGGTTAATTCACAAAATATATATACATATGTGTTATGAATGTACATTTACACTGTACCAAAGCCATTTGGTCCCTTTTTCACTGCTCACACATGCATAAGCACACAAAAAAAATCTCACATGCAACTTTCTTCCTGGGACTGATTAAAGTAAAATAGAAAGCTGCTTCTTTTTTTCAAAACCACTCATTCTGCATTCTTGAGAGAGGTAGAATCAAATGGAGGAGATGGGACAAAAATATGAAAAAGAGTATGCATAGAATGCTTAAACAGCCTTCTTCTGTTAATTCAAATGTTCAATTTAAATTTGAATAGAGATTAATAAATTACACAAATTATTTCTGACTTGGGTCTGTGCTGGTGGTATTATAAAACCAGTGTTAAGCTTCTGGGGCTTCAGCAGGCTCATTCACATGCATCCAGTGCTAACCAGAAAAATAATAGTGTTATCACCTAGTTCAGTAATCTAATGATGGAGAACCAATCTCTGGGAGTTATGGCTGGAATTGAAAGTGGTTTCTTACTGTGTTTATTAGCCAGGATACTAAGCACCGGGCTGGGCTGAGTTAACGATGATATCTTAATAATTTCTTAATCTGGACGCATATGCATCCTGGTGAAGTAACAGTCTCTCACTGTATCTTATGATTTTTTTTTTTTGTTTCAGTCTCTCACTGTATCTTATGAATTTTTTTGTCTTTGAAACACAATGCTACCTTGCATGGAATGTTGACTGCCTTGCTAGCTAAGTGCTGTTATAGTTCTTGAATACTGTTAATGATGATTTTTCTCCAGGGAAAATGTGTTAGGGAATGGATGTGTTAATTATGTCTGTATTGCTTAGCTTCATTTATTGGATTCTTCCTGTGATATGTATTACCAGACTTTTATTAGACCTGGCTACATTTTCAGAAGAAATGTGCGTCATTGTGTAGAGTAAATCTGAAGGCAGATATGTTACACATGAGGCAATATATAAATGCAAAACATGCACCTGAGGTACAACTATATGTTAAGTGCAGTAACTGTACTGTATTGAAGACTTATCTCAGCAATACATTTGTGTATGACCATCATGAATTGGGAACTTTTTATATAAATATATATATATATTTAAGTAGTGTGTTCCACCTTCCAGAAAAAAATATATATATATAAAATAAAATAAAATAAAATAAAATAAAATAAAATAAAATAAAATAAAATAAAAAACATTCCATTTATCCAAAGTAAAAAGGAGATAGTAGAAGCAAGGTGGTTGGTTTTTTGTTTGTTTGGTTGGTTGTTTTGTTTTGTTTTGTTTTTCAATGTAAACAACATTGTAGCATGTATTAGCATTAAAACTTCAAATTTTCATACTGCTTCCGGGGAGCACTCAAATGTGTGTATTTCCTGTCTATCCCATCCCTGCAGGAAATTACTGGAATGCAGCTTCTTTCATCACATCATCATCCTATCTTCACTTCTCTACCTTCCAAGGGGAAACAAGTGCAGATATCTCTTTCTATTTCAAAACATCAGCCTCAGATGGGGTGTTTCTTGAGAATCTGGGGAACACTGACTTCATCAAACTGGAGCTGAAATGTAAGTATGTGCTTTCCACTACTCTTTTTGGAACCTGACACAGGTTCATGTCAGGTAACAGGTTTCAAGAAACATGCATTATTCAGTAAAATATGTAACATTGATTAAGTCAGGAAAAAAAAAAAAAAAATACACTACTTGACTTCTTCTTAGATTGTATTACATAGGAAGAACTATTGAAGTTTCTTTGATTTGTTTATCAAAGAGAGCAATAGAAAGAAGTATAGAATTAGTACCACCAGTTAAAATTTTTTAAAAAAAAAGCACAGACCTTAAAAGATTCTTCAAAATTGCATGCCAAGTTTTATTTCTTTAAAATGTATGTCTGCAGCTGTGTAGGAGCACTGTAAGGAGCCTGAGCTGATAATACAATATCTAAAATATCTTTAAAAATCATGTAGAAATAATTCTTTATTGGCATGATCTGCTAGTGAAATTGCTGATCAAAAGTTAATTTTATTATTAAACCACTTAAAATGGCACAAGAGCAAACTTGCAAGCAAGGTGCTGAAATCCTCAGCTGTACATGAATTGTGTTTAGTGAAATTGAAGCAGTTGAATTAGGAGAAAACAGTGTTTTATGTCTCCTGTGTTCTCCCTCGACTCAGTTTGCCCTGCCATAAACAGGAGTGGTGACAGGCCTGCTGTGCTATGTGTAATGGCTAATACAGCCTCTAGTGGCACATTACAGCAGCGTAGTTACATGAGTGCAGCAAACTCCCTGTCTGCACTCTAGTACTGAGAAAAACATTTTTTCTTCTGTTTGCTGCAGAAGCTACTCACAGAGGTCAAGAACCTGGTTCTAAATATATATGTACAAAAGTCAGTGGCAAAAGTCACTAATGCTGAAGGATTAATTTTTTTATGTATCCCAAATAATTTATTATTTTTTTTTTATGTAGGTTCAATGAGATTTGCATGCACATATCTAATTTAAAAATATTTGCCAAGTGGTACAGAGAACAGTTCATTTGAACATAATTGCGTTCAGTCTACCTTTTCTTTCCTGGAAACTAGTCTTGAAATTTTCAGATCCCAGAAAATATTTCTTTCTGTGACTTCAAAGTTATACTAGTCACAGTTCAAAATGAGTTAAATGCTGGGGGTTTAGTAACAAAAAGGAAATTCATTCTCTTTTCTGAATTGCATGTCTATTGCATGGACATATTTTATCTATTTTTCAGTAGTTTGTTTCATTCTAGTCTGCATTTACATTTTGTTGGAATTCAATCAATTTTAAAACAAAGTTTAATAATTTCAGAAGTTCCTTGCATGGATTACAATAGATTCTTCTGCTTCTTAAAAGAGTTTGCTTCCCCTTTACATAAGTCCCATAAAATTGATACATGAATTTGTTTCGTAATGGAAACATAAAATTAAGTCAGTAAGATAATTACAGTATTATCTTTAAACCCTGAAGTTTTCCTTTAGCAAACTATTTCTAGCTAATGCATCAAATTATCTTACAGAAATGTTATTTTGTATTAAAAGTTTTTATGTAATGTCAGTTGTGACATATTTGCTGCAAGCTGCTGCACTTCAAATAACGGCTACATTGTCTTTTCAATGCCTTCTTGTACAGGTGCAAATTTCATTGAAGAGCAGTCCGTTCCTTAAAAAAAAAAAAAAAAAAAAAAAAGTTGCTGATTTCAACAGACAAGTTCTTTCTTGTTCTTCCCTTATATGTGAAACAGCTGTGTATATTTGTAATGTACAGTTAGCATAAGCTTTGTTCTACAGACCAGGAACAGAGAGGTTCTAAAACCTCTCAGTATTTCAATAGACTTAAAGTATTTCAATAGACTTAATGAACTGGCTAAATATATTAGGAGAACAAATCATTTGGTCTGTAAAGATTCTTAGATTCAAGTCTTTGGAAAGAAGCTTGCTATTGCATTTTTTATTCTGAGCACAATAGCTATTGCTAGGAATTCTCATTAAATTATTTTATTAGTGTGCTTTCTTAAGGTCTAATAACTGCACAGCTTATTTTCCTACTCTCTAGAATTATAAGAAAAAGAAGTGCAATCTTGTAGCTTATAAATTCACGTGTCTTCAGCTCCATATTAACATCTCTGAGGAGAGGGATGAAGGAAGGGAAGAATATGTTTCTCTGATTTAAGCTTTTCCAAGCAGACAAGGAAGACTGTCATTGAAAACAAAACAAAACAAACAAAGAAAAACAAACAAACAAAAAAAAAGTGGCAAAATGTGGTTGAAAAAAGTGGTGACTGTGGTTGAAATTTTTGGGTACTCCATTTATCAAGCAGATCCCCTGGCAGGCTCTTACTTATCATCATTCAAGGAGCAGTATGCAGAGAGAGATGTAGAATTATCTTAAAACTCAGTTTTTACATACATCAGTAAATCTACATGTTATTTTTACAGGTGGCTGGTCAGCTGACAATGACTGGCTTAGACAAGAGGTAGTTTGATAGGGTGTAAATTTTTTCTGTAAATCAGTGCTTTAGGAAACCACACATCTTTGGTCAAATTTTCTATATAAGTTTTTAAATTAAAATTATTTTTAGGGCAAGAAAAATGATGTTTTCACCTTTAGAGATTTTCTACACAGTTTTGGCCAGGTTTAATGCCAAATCCAGTCCTCATATGACACCACTAAGAACACCATTTATTCATTTATTCTAAGGCTTTCATTTTCTTCCTTTAGCCTTGATCTACCTTTTAGGACCCAGAGGACTGTAACCTGACATGTTCCTTGTCCATGCTTTTCATAAATGCAATCCACAAAATAGTTTGAAAAAGTTAGAGAAACAGTTTGGCAACAGCAAATATCTTTCTCGTAGCCCCTCATTCTTTCCCCCAGCGTGTACCTAACATCATAATTAAAAATTAGTTTACACTCTATATATATTTATTGCATGTACATGCAACAGAGCTGGCACTTGTTCTGCAACATGACAGGGAGTTGCTTACAGTATGCAATACTTCTGCGAACTGAAATAAACTGAGTGGCCCATCAGCTACACAGATCTACCATAAGAGACTTACTACTACACCGAACCAGTTCAGCTGGCCATTGCCCTGATTAATCCTCTGCCTTTACCTCCACTTCCATTGGTGCTGAGGTTGGAAGCAGACCTAGCATGACAAAACAGACTAAACAGCAGTCTGTATATCAGACAACAATGACAGGGATCCTTGAGCTCTTCACAAGATATCTTAATGCTCTTATTTTTTGTAAGCATTCTACTGTCAAATGTTGCTATATAAAACATGCCAAGAATTTCACTTTGAATTCTTGAAGACTTTCAGTTCACCTCCCTGCTCAAGTCTTCTTTGTAGCCACTCCTTCCTGGGAATGATAGCTTTGTGCAACTGAACCTGCCTAGAGCTTCTAGAAAGGAGAGCCATCAGGGTAGAGGGAAATAGGTCTCCAGGATCCTTACTCAAAACTTTGCAGCAAACAGGAGGCTACCTAAAATCTGGTGGAATGTCAACAAATCTGACTAGGATAAAATGTTGAAGAATATGTTTTTATACATTTAGGAGGTGTTTCTTGAAGACTGCAGAGAGTTATGAATATAAAATTCCAGCTACTGAATTTTCTGAACAAGAGAAATCCCATGTTTTGGAGAAATGTGTTCCTGAAAGCAAGTTTTGAATGGGACCTATTCTTGATAATCTGGGAGGAAGCATCTACTAACGCATTTTTGTATTAGATTCCCAGGATCATTGCTCTAAAAAGCCAGTAGAGAGTTAAATTGTTTTCAGAAAACTCTCTTAATGCCACTGTCATAATATTGTAATGAAAAAGATATTCTGTGCATTTCTGTAGCTCCTCTCATCCCAGCACCTCCAAGCAATTTACAGACACTAATGAATTGTATCCCACTGTTATTATTCCGAAGTAAGCAAACAGGAAGACAGTTTTACAGCAGGGGAAAAAAAGAAAAGACGAGGCTTATAAAAAGAAAGGTCAACTTGTGTTTGATCCTGGCATGAACTTGTAAGAGACGAAGGAGTTTTCTTATTAATTTATTGCAGAAAGCTAGAAATATTTACAGCCCCTACATTCAGAGACATCACTTGGCTGATAACCCCTGCAATGCTAGCCACCCTAAAAGTCTCCCCAAGGAGTGATCAGTGAACTTAGCTGCTGTGAAAAGGATTGCATGGGGTAGCTTGCTAATGAGAGCAGCAGGATGTCTCCAGGATGAGTCGGCTTACTTTGTGGGCGAGGGATACCAACAGCACTTTAATATCTAACATTTGCACTTGAAGAGAAAAGTGCCATATTGCTTCTTGTGCTAGGCTGTTTCTAGGCTACTTAGCTGAGATGTAAGTAACTTTTCTGAAATGAGACAAAGCAGTGATGGGCCAGGGAACATGATTTGCATTGCTGTTTGATTCTTCCTAGACAGCATTCATTCCTCCAGACTTAATGCTCTAAAACATGACTGATTAATATATATGTTTTACAGATTTTAATAACTTCATCACTTCTTTCTCCAAGGGCATCCTAAAATGGAATTCTACCATATCAATGAATTTTGTACATGATACCCTTTAAATTCCCTTATGTTAATGTAAATACAGCTTTACATATTCCACTGCTTTATCTTTGTAGCTGAGTAGGGAAACTGGTGTGACCTTCATTGTTGTGGTTTATTTGTTGTTGTTATTGTTTGTTTGTTTTGCTTTCCTAGCAACAGATAATTTTTTTGAAAAACAGCCCCCTACGAGAGCATGTTGTATAGCCACACATCAAAGAATGTTGTAATTTCAAAGCTATATACAAAGAAAGTAAAGCACACTTAGGAATCCCTTCATCCCAGGGGCCAGTAGGAAACTATCAAATTAAATTGAAAAGAAAAATAAAAATTAAATTTCTTCAAGGAAATTTTTGATCCAAATGTTTTTACAACTTTTGCAAACTCTCATCCTAAGACCGAAAAAACCACAAGCATCATTTTTTTCAAGGTCAGATTTCTTTCCAGCTGAGGCAAGTGGTGAAAAAAACTTGATATTTAAAAAGGGCAGTTTATGACCCTTCTGAAAACACTAGTTCCACCTTTATCTTTATATCTAATCTGCATATGGGGATAGGTGCTCTGGTGTTTGGGAGCAAGTCAAAGGTAGCAAATAAACAACTTGGATGGAGAACTGGCTAAAACTGTCTGGAGCTGGAAATGACTTTCTCCAAAGTCTGCCCTTCTGAAATCAGGGGTTGTGATCTCCCTTTTCACCTTCCTCCCTGCTTTCAGGATACTGAAATCCACCATTTCATGGTCATTTCAGGCAAAGTTGTCTTTAACCTTAACACTCCTAACAGGCCCCTCCTTGTTTGTGAATATGAGCATCTCTCTTTGTTGGCATCTGTATGATCTATGTCAGGAAGTAGTTGTCGACACTTTACAGGAACCTCCTTGATTGCTTATGCTCTGCCGTGTTGTCCTTCCAATAGCTGTTGGTGTGACCCAAGTATCCCATAAGGACCAGGGCCTGTGAACATGAGGCTGCTTCTAGCTGTCTGTACAATGCCTCATGCATGTGTTCTAGTCAGGTGATCTATAGCAGACACTCACTGCAATGTCATCCATAGTAGTTTACTCTTTAATTACCTTTATTACTAATCCTCAATATTATCCCATACTTTGAAACACTGTGAGTGACAAAATCTGAAATAGTCCAACCAAACTGCATTGCTTCCTATAACCTGAATCCAGTTGGACATCTGGTCCTATTTCTTTAGATGTTCTTGGGAATCTTTCTCCTCAGTGTTTAAATAGGGTTTTGGTACCTTGCAATCTACTTCTTTTTCTTTTTCTTTTTCTTTTTTTTTTTTTTTTTTCAGTTGGCCTTTAAACATAAAGTGTTGGAAATTGCTTAGTTAGTCTATGAAAAGTCTAAACATTTTTTTATTGCTTTCACCAAAGGAATACAATTTTAAAATAGAAAAACATTTAATGTGATAAGATACAGTGAAAGAGGAGGTATTTTTGCTAATGATACAATTGTATCCATGATACTTCAAATCTTTATGCACAGGATTAATTCAAACTATGCCAATAAATTGATTCAAGTGAATATAATCATTTTTGGATTAAGTGTTTGCAAGAACATCATAATGTGGTAAATTTTAAATTATCATCTAAAGTTTTGGCCACAGATTTTCCTAACAATTTTATTAAAAATCTAATAAAAGAATGAATTTATTTTTTTAAGAAAATCATAAAAACAGTTACTATCACAAGACTGCTATTACATAATCTTATGTAAATTAGGTATTTTATATCCTCTTGATCTAAACGTCTTGACTTTGTTTATAAAATAGAGTCTGGATTACAATAGAGCATTTTGTGTCTACTCAAGTACTATAGAAAGCTCTCTATCAATATGAATTAGAAATAGTAAATATTATTTACAGATATAAATCCTTTCACTCACTCTTTTATGTTTTTACTACTACAGTAAGAAACAGGAATGGGTGTCCTGTTGGCATTACATTTCATGAGACTCATGCATAGAGTGAAGTAAGGTAGTTAGGGAAAGGAGTCTGAAACAGGCAGGTCCCTCACTCAAATAGCATTCAAAAATGAGTACATTCAGCATGGCCGTAGCTTTCATCCTCCACCAGTGTGTTACAGGAGTTTTCTACCTCTAATGACCACGAAGTCAGGGCACATATTTTTACCTCCAAAATGTCAGTTCAGTCTCTATATCTCCATACCAGTCCATGATAGTCCTTATTTTCATATTTTTTAGATATATTTTCCTCAAAGACCTCATCTCCATTTTGGGGGGTCCACCGTGAACATTGTCAACAGTAAATAATTATAACAATAGTTTTCAGAGAAAATCTTTGTTTAAATTTAAAAATAAAAAGAATAATAAAAAATAAAAAGAATCCACAGTACCAGGGTCCATATACCCTGCCCCTGCCCTCTTCATATATACAGAGTAACTACACTAAAAGTAAACTTATGTCATATTTTTTGGATGGACATTATTATTTTGTTAGTACAGCACAACAGGGTCCTTACCCTGATGGTGAACCCTGCACAGGCACAGAGAAATAAATAAAAGCAGTGAAAAATTGCTTATAAACCAGCCACTACAAATGACAAAAAGCTACATGTCCAGGCAGAAAAATCAATCAACTCATATCACGTTGAGCACCTGGCCAGATTTTTAAAGTTTCCTGGCAGCTACAACCCAGGCATTTGAATACCTTTACAAGTCTTAACCACAATCTCCAGCAGAACTTACACCCATTCCACAAGCTATGAAATAAGAAAAACACCACAAAAGAGGAAGAAAAGCACATATGCAATGCGTTTTTTCTCAAAATCACACCATTTAAAAAATAAACGACGGTCTTGATGTCTACTTTTCAGGCTTGCACAAGGCTATTACAACTTTTAATGTGATGCAAATCACATTAAAAAATCACAAATTTAGGTGATTTTTGTGAGATTCAAATGCAACATATTTGAGGAGGAGGAGTTGATAAGCAGCCAGTCCCATCGCTCAGTAATTTTAAAACCATGCCAACTTCCCAGCAATTTTTCTTATGGAAAGGAGACTCTTTCTCCTCTCCTCTTAAAAATCTCTGACATTTTACCATGCTCCCACAATAATTGGATTTCATGAATGGTAGCATATACATTTGAACACTTCGTGTCCAAAGGAGGGCTATGAAGGTAGTGAAGGGTCTAGATAGGAAGAGGTCTGAGGAGCTGCTGAGGTCCCTTGGTTTGTTCAGCCCAGAGCAGAGCAGGCTGAGGGGAGGCCTCATGGTGGCCTGCAGCTCCCTCACAAGGGAGCGAAGGAGCAGATGCTGAGCTCTGTTCTCTGAGGACAGTGACAGGATCTGAGGGAACATCATGGAGCTGGGACAGGGGAGGGTCAGGATGGGTGTTAGTAAAAGGTTCTGCACCCAGAGGGTCATCAGGCACTGGGACAGGCTCCCCAGGGCAGTGGTCACAGCACTGAGCCTGTCAGAGCTCAAGAAGCCTTTGGGAAATGCTTTTAAACACATGGTTGGATTTTTGGGTGGTCCTTTGTGAACCCAGGAGTTGAACTTGCAGATCCTTGTTAGTCCCTTCCAACTCAGGATATTGTGTGATTTTATGACTTTTATTTTGCCTTTTATACAATAAAAAAATAACTAACTGTTACACAAAACCCTTAGAATGCTACATGAGAGAGCTGTGTTTTGATGTCTGTGCATTCCACTTGTTGTGGTGTCTTTTCTTGTTTGAAACCAGTGCAGTTCTATGGTAAAGCACTGGAGTTTAAAAAGTTTAATGAAGTATATTATTTCCTACTACAGATAGGAAAGCACACTCCTCCTCTCCTTTTATATTCAGCATACTGACTACAGTTCCCTTTTTGTGAATCATCTCTCACAAAAGAGACCAGAAGACATTGCTGCTATATTTTTTTTTTAAGCTTTAGCACCTTTCATGAGATCAACAAGACCTTCAACTGAGTCACCTTTCCTTTCTTTCTTCCAAACTGCTAAGTAGTTATTGGAAGAGGGCTGTATGGATGGGAAGTAACATCATCTATCTGCAATTGTATTGCCTTAGAAGTAAAGCAAGTAGGTATCTTTTCATGCCCTGTTCTGGTCATCTGTTGTTTGACATTAAACAAGTTCTTTCACATATCTTTTATTTGGTTCCCTGTTTATGCAGTACTGGTAATGTAATTTTTCATTCTTCATGTCTACAGCTGAAAATTGCTATATAAACTAAAATATAACCATAAAAAATATGAGTTGTTTCCAAGTGCTTATCTACAAGACGGCTGGAGTGCAGTTAGCATAACTGAGGTTATTAATAAATAATGATAATAAATAATTCCGAGGGCGTGTTTGGCCTTTGCATGATAATTCATGAGCAAATTTGGTACTTTCATTTTAATATAATATTTTTGTCCCCCAAAGCAATTTAATCTATTATGTAGAAAGGCTGACATTTATGTTTGATCGGTTATTTAATAGTTGTGTTTATTCTAAAATTAAATAAAAATATCTGATTCTTAGTCATTACCAAAATCAAATCCCTTCTTATAATGGTCCTCTCATAGATGCTTATTCATGAGGAAGCCACACTATCCAGTTCTGTTTTCCCTTCATATTGAGCTCCAGGAGTCTTACTGCTTTCCAAAATACTGCTAATTGCATTTGTAAGTGGTTGTCTGCCGGTAGAAAGTCATAGAATTAGTGTCTCTCCACAAGGTCAGAGAAGCCAGGAACATTCTTTTTTACTACCTTGCACCTGGAGAGCATTTAGCCAGTTGCAGGTAGCCTGTTCATTTTGGAAAAGGTAAAGACACATTTCCAGCAGTTAAAAATTCCCCCTCAGCTGCTATCAGACAACAGGTTAGACCACCCCAGGGAAAATTCAGGGAAGGATTGTAAGTCTGCACTGTTCTGTACTCCAGCTCCTGCTCCAAAGGAGTAATCTAGTCTTGCATGTGCATAGAAACACAATGTCTCACTGACATAATGGCTTTTGACCAGAAACAAGTTGTAACTGAGAAGTGCTGCATCTGGCAGATGTTCTTTATACATCCAACTTCTCAACCTTTTGAGGGCAGGCTACAATACTGAATAGCCCACTTTTAATAGCAGTATTGAAACATTGCAATTGTAATTGCCTACTTGAGGAGATGACTCTACACAGAATTGTACTCTGTTATTCCCTTCAATACTGAAAGACAGTGAGGGGAGAAAAAAGTGTTGCTAGCTGAACTCCATGTAAAATAGCTATAATGAAGCACTGAAATATGTCTGCAAATCTTTTGGATTATATACACAAGCATGAATATTTGTGCACGTGGCATGTGTACAACAGAACTAAGCTTGATGCCGCAGACTAACCAACAGACTAGCAGAATAATGGCCTACTTTTATTTATGTATTTGTTTGTTAATTTAGTAATGTCTGTAATTTCTTTGGTTTTGCTAGTGAGACCCGAGAGGACTAAACACGCAACAGAGAAAAATGGAAAATGTAGAACTTTGTGATTTGATTTTTTTTTTTGGAACTGAAACATACATGACACAGAAATAACTTGCACTTTTAATAATCACAAAAGGCAGGTCCCAATAGCAAAATCTGTATTTGGTAGACACTAAATCATCTGAAGACAGAAAACCATCCTCTTGATGTGCTCCAGTAATACACTTTTACTGCAAGTGATAGACTGATATTTGCTATACTTTTTAGCTTCTTCCTTCCACCTCCTAGGATCACTGTAGCCTTATCCAGCATGAGCTTCAGTAAACAAGTTCACAGTTATGTTCTAATTCCATCCAGCAAAGCAAGCATTCATCATTAAATGGTTAATCGAAACAGAAAAAAAACAAAAAACAAAAACAACAACAAAAAAAAAAGATATCATAAGCAAAATACTAGTGCTACAGTGCATCAGCCTTCTTTTCCACATAAGCTGGTGAAACAATGACAGTGGACTTCAACTAAATCCCAATAGAAAGCTCAGTCTTTCTCAGAGTAAAGGCTTTCCCAGATGTTCAGACCGAGCTTCCTGTGTTTCAGTTTGTACCTATTGCCACTTCTCTTGCCACTGGGCAACATTGAAAAGTAGCTCCATCTTCTTTGCAGCCTCCCTTCAGGTATTTCTATACATTGATAGGGTCCCCCCTTGAGCCTTCTCTTCTCCAGGCAGAACAGCCCCAGCTCACTCAGCCTTTCCTCAGAGGAAAAATTCTCCATCCCTTAACCATCCTCTTGGCCCTCTGTTGAGCTCTCTCCGGGATGTCCATGTCTCTCTTGTACTGAGGAGCCCAGAACTGGGTACACCACTTCAGATGTGGCCTCACCAGAGCTGATTAGAGGGGAGGGATCACCTCCCTCAAGCTGCTGGTAATGGTTTGCCTAATGCAGCCCAGGAGACCATTTCACCTTCTTTGGCACAAGGACACATTGCTGTCTCACATTCAACTTGGTGTCCACCAGGGCCCCGAGAGCCTTTTCTGCAAAGCTGCTTTTCAGCATGTCATGGTGCCTGGGGTTGTTCCTCCTCAGGTGTAGGACTTTGTACTTTTCCTTGTTGAATTGTATGAGGTTCCTGTCAGCTTGTTTCTCCAGCCTGCTGAAGTCTCTCTGGTTTTTATCATGAACAGAGTGTTTCAGCCTCACAGTTTTATGTGACCAGCAAACCAGCCTAGTGTGCACTCTGTCCCCATCATCCAGGGGCAGATGACAGATTGGATACTGAACAAGACTGGACCCAGTTTTGACTCCAGGGGTACTCCTGGAGCTTAGTTTCTTGGTTTAGTTGATAGTTATCTGCGCTAGTAACTATTTTTCCTACCTTCCATCTTCATTTACTATACTGACTGGGTAAGATTCAAGAAAGTGTAAAGCTGCATGACTTTTCTTGTTTGGCTTCTTAATCTGTAGGCAAAAACAGAATGTGTTGTCTATGCAATGAACCACTATATTAGAGAGATATCTGCACTAATTCTGGAAAGATAGTATGTCCACACAGATCAAGACTCAGCAATGCTGTGTTTGATCCTAGGTACAGTAGAGCCTCTCATTAGGACTAATTACTTTTGGCACAGCATCATGTTAATGCAGCTGTACAGCTTCCAGAGCTAGTTCATTTGGCACTTAGCTCAGGGATGGCTGCAGTCATGGGCTTAGATGTCCATTGCCATTTGGTCAAATGAGTGAAGCTTTTGCTCATTAGTTCAAATGACCATTTCATTTGAGAATTTGATAAATGATGAAATCTTCAAGATGCTTAGTTCAATTGCTGTAAATATGGCCATGATTTTTGACAACTAACCAATTATTAACAGTCAGTCAAGCTACACAGAAATTCCTGCATTACAATCCAGCAATTTGTATCAGCAATTTCTCTCTGAGATGTTCTTTTGGTGGTTTTAATTTTTAGTTGATAAGTGAGATTCCCTGATGCTATGAGATGTGGCATCCTCAAAGCAGATACTGTGTTCCATTACAGCACTTCAGGGTAGCATCAGCAGCCAGGAACAAGTTACCAGTGCTGTTTCAATGTCAGCATTGGAACAGCTGTCTCTCACCCCCAGTGCAAATGAAGTTAGCAGGCCAGGTAATTTATAGATGACTTTGTAAGACTACTCAGCTACCAGAGTGTAAGTGGGAAAGGTGGACAAGATATTTTTCCATGCTATCAAAGCCTGGAAAGTCTTCCTTTCCTATCCAGAGTCTATTAAGTCAATTGGAAGTATTTCAGTGAATCATTTCATTGAATTGTGTCTTCTGGTCTAGTCAGTGAGCCCTTTGTCAAAGGTGTATTTAAAAAAAAAAAAAAAAAAAAAAAGTCTAAAAAGTTTGGCAGATGTTGCTTATCCAGAGGTAGAATATTTACAAGCTGCTGTTTTCATGGAACAAGCAAGCAAGGTGGAGGGAAGCAATATCTGTCTGGCACTTTTTAGTCTACAATTCATAGCTTATTGTTGTATGCTGCTTTACAGCTAGTAAGTAAGCTCTGAATCTAGCCATAACAGGGCATGTTCTAAGAATGGAATTTCAAAAGGATCCTAAGGAAGCTAGGTTTTCCCTTTGATATAAGTCAACTAAAACATCAATGAGTCTCATTGAAGGTTATAAAAATACATCAGAAGAGTTAAAAGAAACAAAGTACAAGGGAGGGGATGAAAGTATGTATTTCAGAGAAAATGTAACAAGAAAGAGGAAGAGAAATAGGGAAACAGGCATAGAAAACTGACTCTAAGGAGGGTTGTAATTCCTATCTTCCCCCTCCCCCCCCCCCCCTTTTTTTTTTTTCCACAGTTTTTGTGTCTTAAGAACCTTCACCTAGTACTTAGCGTTTTGTGAGCAGTTTTCAAAATCCTGGATGGGTTCACCCTCCAGGCATCCATGTGCAATATCAACAGTGCCGTCAGTTGGATCAGAATAAGAGGAAATTCTACTAAGGAGTTCTCATTTTACAGTCCTTAAGAATCACAGAATCACAGAATCACAGAATTTTCTAGGTTGGAAGAGACCTCAAGGTCATCGAGTCCAACCTCCAACCTAACGCTAACAGCCCTCCACTAAACCATATCCCTAAGCTCTACATCTAAACGTCTTTTGAAGACTTCCAAGGATGGTGACTCCACCACTTCCCTGGGCAGCCTGTTCCAGTGCCTCACAACCCTTTCAGTGAAGAAGTTCTTCCTAACATCTAGCCTAAAACTCCCCTGGCTCAACTTAAACCCATTCCCCCTCGTCCTGTCACCAGGCACGTGGGAGAACAGGCCAACCCCCACCTCGCTACAGCCTCCCTTGAGGTACCTAAAAAGAGCGATAAGGTCGCCCCTGAGCCTCCTCTTCTCCAGGCTGAACAAGCCCAGCTCCCTCAGCCGCTCCTCGTAGGACTTGTTCTCCAGGCCCCTCACCAGCTTCGTCGCCCTTCTCTGCACCCGCTCAAGCACCTCCATGTCCTTCTTGTAGCGAGGGGCCCAAAACTGAACACAGTACTCGAGGTGCGGCCTCACCAGAGCTGAGTACAGGGGGACGATCACCTCCCTAGCCCTGCTGGTCACGCTGTTCCTAATACAAGCCAGGATGCCGTTGGCCTTCTTGGCCACCTGAGCACACTGCTGGCTCATATTCAGCCGACAAAGACAGACAGCTCTTGGGAGCTACTCAAGCCTGGCAGTGAAGAGATTTGAAAGGTTTCTTCAAAGTAAAATTTAATGGACAAATACACATCCTCTTGAAAATATACATGGATGTAACATACAACTTAAGTACTGGAGAAAGTATTCTAATTCATAGCATGCCTGAGTTTATTGGCAGACCCCTGAAATTATAAGGCATGCTAACATAAAAACAAAAGCTTTATTTCTTGAATGGTGAGTTTTGGCACATACATTTTTTCTGTCTTGTAAAGTGCAGAAGGTCAAATAGGCTAAATTCATGGTTCATGAATGGCAGCTCATTCAATAAATGAAATTATTTCATTCAGCACAGAACAGGAAGTACATCAGCAATTAAGTATGCTTTTGATGTTTCTTTTAATGAAATAAAAAATGTGTTTTTTGTATAACAAATTTTGATTGAAATAACACTATCTGTGAAACATTTATTGCAGTCCTTCCAGATTGCTTAAAAATGCGTATAGTTTAATCTGTGAAAATCATGTGGAAATCTTCTAGGCCATGTACAAAAATACTCACTGTTAATCAGTGTTCTTAATGACAATGATCATGGAGTGTTGCTTCTACCACAATTTATCAGATGTGCTGATAAATTTTGTATTAGACTTCCAGTACATACAAGAAATTACAACTATACCACTGAGAACACTATTGGTCACCAGGGATTTTTCAGAAAAATGAAATGGCACTACAGCTTTATATTATTTCAAAACAAACAAATAAACAAACAAACAAAACACACACACAAATAAATAAATAAATGGAAGTCTTAGTTGTCTTTTTCTGTCTGATATGCTCCTTTGCGAATGCTATCATTGATTACCCATTTTCTAGTAATCATAGAATCATAGAATGGCGTAGGATGGAAGGGACCCTAAGGATCATCTGATTCCAACCCCACTGCCATGGGTGGCAGGGATGCCACCCACTAGATCACATTGCCCAGTGTCTTGTTCAACCTGGTCTTGAACACCTCCAGGGATGGGGCATCCAAAACTTCTCTGGGCAACTAGTTCCAGTGCCTCACCTCCCACTGATCAACTTAGTAGCCCTCTTCTGGACCTGTTTTAACAGATCAACACCCTTCTTTTTTGGGGGCCTCAGACATGAATACAGTACTCCAAGTGCCTCACAAGGGCAGAGTAGAGGAGGACAATCACCTCCCTCAATCTGCCACTCCTCTTGATTCAGCCCAGGATGCAGCTGGCCTTCTGGGAAGCAAGTGTACACTGCTTGCTCATGTCAAGTTTTTTGTCCACTAAAATCCCATGATTTTAGATCAATGTAATCAAGATATAGAGTCTTTCTCTACAGGGATGCTCGCAATGTGTTCTTCTCCCAGTCTGTCTTCATGTCTGGGATTGCCCCAACCTAGGTGCAGCACCTTGTACTTGGACTCGATGAACCTCATTAAGGTTCACATGGGTCCACTTTTCAAGCTTGTCCAGGTCCCTTTGGATGGTGTCCCTTCCTTCTGGTGTATCAACTGCTCAGCTTGGTGTCATCTGCAAACTTGCTAAGGGTGCACTTGATCCCACTGTCTATATCATTGACAAAGATATTAAATAGTACCAGTCCCAAGACAGACCCCAAGGGACACCACTCATCACAGGCCTCCACCTGGACATAGAGCAATGGACCACCACTCTCTGGGTGCAGCCTTCAAGCCAATTTCTTATCCACTAAATGGTCCACCCTTCAAATCCATCTCTGTCCAATTTGGAGATCAGGATGTCATGTGGGAACATGTCAAAGGCTTTACAGAAATCCAAGTAGATGACATTGGTTGGTCTTCCCTTGTCAACTGATGCGGTCACTCCATCATAGAAGACCACCAGATTTGTTAGGCACGATTTGCCCTTGGTGAAGCCAAACTGGCTCTCTTGGATCACCTCCTTGTGTTGCATTTGCCTTGACACTGCTTCCAGGAGGATCTATTCCATGACCTTTCCAGGCACAACAGTGACCAGTCTGTAGTTCCCTGGGTCCTCCTTTCTACCCTTTTTAAAAACGGGAGTGATGTTTACATTTTTCCAGTCACCAGGAACTTCAACCTGACTGCCAGAACTTTTCAAATATGATGGAGAGAGGCTTGACAACTCCATCTGCCATTTCCCTCAGGACCCTGTGATACATGTCATCAGTCCCCATAGCCTTGTACCTGTTCAGTTTTATCAGGTGGTCTCAAACTTGCTCTTTGCTTACAGTGGGCAGGACTTTGTTTCCCCACCACTCATCTTCAGGTGCAGGGAAATGATAGACATAGGAATGCCTGTCTGACAGTGAAGACTGAGGCAAAGAAGTTGCTGAGTACCTCAGCCTTCTCCGTGTCTGTCAGTACCAGTTCACCCTTCTCATCTATCAGAAGGGGTACACTTTCCTTGACCTTTCTTTTCTGAGCACTGTACCTGCAGAATCCCTTCTTGTTATTCTTTGCATCCCTTGCCAAACTCAGTTCCATTCATTCCTTGGCTTTCCCGATCCCATCCCTGCACATCTGGACAGCATCCCTGTACTCTTCCCAGGGCACATGTCCCTGCTTCCACTGCCTGTGCATTTCCTTCTTGTTTCCTTCTTGTTTGACCAACTGGTCCTTGCTCAGCCATGCTGGTTTTCTGCTCTCCCTGCTCACTTTCTTACACAAGGAGATGGAGAGTTCTTGTACTTTGAGGAAAACATCCTTAAGTAGTTGCTTACTCTGTTCAGCTCCTTTGTCCCTAAGGACAGAGTTACTAGGTATCTTGCCCCCTAGGTCTTTAAATAGGTTGAAGTTCACTCTTCAAGGTAAACCTTTCATCTAATGTTTTGCCACTATAAAATAATTTTGAACTCCTAGTTTTTATAAAATAAATTTCAGTGGGAAATTCAAAATTGTATTTCTTTAGTCAAAAATATCTGTATAATCACTTATAGTGATTAATTAGTCACTTATAAGTAATTAGCTAATTAAGCACTTATTAGTCCGTGCATCACCACTAGTATCAATTATATAGTTTACTGAATATGACATGGAGGAATGTCTAGTAGAGGCTGATGGTCATTTGTAAAATTTCTAAATATTCTTTGAATGATCCATTATAAATAAAGTACTATAAGTATAAATAAGAAACCATTTCTTTTCCAGACATAAATTTTCACATTTCTTTACCACTGCTTCATGCATTTATTAGCTCATTGTAGAAATTAACTGCCACTGCCACTCAGAAAAAAAATATATATATATAAATTTCATCTGTATCACTTTTTATCAAAAGACATACTCCCTAAAAAAATAAATAATAAAAAAATAATAATAATTAAATTCAAAAATGAACTTTTCTTCTAAAAGCTTGTGATATTCTTTTTTTTTTTTTTTTATGATATTATTGAAATTATCAGTAGAAATACAAAATCCTCTTTGAGGATATAATTTGCTTTGGTTTAATTTTACAAGTCAAACTGACTTAATTTCCATCACATGCTGTAGAAACTTTTCACAATTACTTCTTGGAAATATTTTAAGTTCTGTTCAAGTTAAAAGGAATTAAATACGCTAAGAAATTCTGAAAGGTGTCTGAGCAGTCTGTATTTCTATTAGAAATTAATCCTTTCTCTTAAGGAAGTATAAGTGTTTATGTTTACATCACAAGATGGGTTCTCTTTTGCTTGGTGTTTCAGCTGCTACAGAGGTTTCCTTTTCATTTGATGTTGGAAATGGGCCTGTGGAAATCATTGTCAGGTCTCCCAACCAGCTGAATGATGACCAGTGGCATCGGGTCAATGCTGAGAGAAATGTAAAACAAGCCAGTCTGCAGGTAGACCAGCTGCCCCTGGAGGTCCGGAAAGCCCCAACAGAAGGGCACACACGACTGGAATTGTACAGCCAGCTCTATGTTGGTAAGATGTGGAGTGGGTAACTGGGCTTTGCTGTCACATACTAGACTCTCGTTGCCTTGTGTCTTGCCAGTACCAGTTAATTTAACATAGTAATTTTCCCTCCTGGAGTAGTACTTGTATGACTGAAAAAAGAATCTCCGTAGCTGTAGAAATAACAAGATCAACTAAGTGAAAAATATTCTGTGCTGGATACTTGTCATTTCTGTCTTTCCTAACCTACAGCTCTTGACAGAAAGTGACTCTAGCAGACAGTAGTGCCATACACCTTTTTTATTTTTATTTATTTATTTATTTATTTATTTATTATGAGTCTCACCCACACATTAACAATGGAATTGAAAAATTTTGTATAGGTAGTGCCAGGACTGTATGAGCCTGCAGTGCCCATCCTAGCCTCAGCAGGTCTGGTCATTCTCCATGCTTTTTCATTCACAGCTCACTGCAGTCATTTCCCTTTAGTCCCATGGGTTTTTTCTCATTCTATATATTTGTCACACAAATGTATTTCCCAGAACCATGTTAGTCCAGTTGCTTTCTGGAGTTGCTGTTCTCCAGTGAATTTGGGGCATGCTATTCCATCAGTATTTCTATTTCTCTGATTGTTAGCCCTATGGCTCTAATGTGTAGATACACCAAATGACATTACTTGGAATCAGAACTGCATAAAATGATGAGTAATCTCATATTCCTCTACATATCTGTTAAAGGGAGAGGGGGAGGAGGAAGGAAAAATGGACATTATCTTATTTTTTCCAAGTTACTGCAGATTCAAAAGCAGAAATGAATAAAAATTGTGTTTAAATTCTTCACTGCCTTGGTAAACAGCACAATGTCACAGCAAACTATGTATATAATGTGTCACCAGAGGTGCAACCATTATTTACAAGCTGAGATTCTACTTTACCGCTAACCATGATCTCAATTAAAGCCTACTTCCAAATCAGCTGAAATGTGAAGTTTGTTTAGAAGAGGAAACCTTAAACTTTTAAAGGAAATATTAAGACTTTTTGTGAAACTGCAGGGAAATAGAAATATTCCAGCCTGAGTTCTTGGGGAATTGTTAATAACCGTTAGATTTTTTTTTCAGGTAGTTTTGAATTAACTGGTACAACAACAATTTTTTGAAATACTTTGTACCTGTATTGCCAAAAGCTGAATGTCTAAATCTGCAGCTGATTTTATTTCTTTCTGAATCAGATCTATTTCATAGAACTTGATGAATAGAGCACACATCTCAAAGAACAGTCTGATTTAAATTCTTACCCTGAGTTAGACAAGAATTGATTTGAGTTCAAGTGTCTCAAATGAACACCCTGAACATCAGGGCCTGGATAATAACATTGAATAAGAATTGTTCCAGTGCTTCCTGCTCCACTTTCTATAGAATAAGTAACTATTCCTTGGGCCAACAAGATAGCCTGAAGGAGAATGACATCATGTCCTAAGGGCTAGGACACTCACCAAGAGGGAAAAGATGTAGAAATTAGATGTATTAGGATCTTTTTCATCACCATGGTGTATATTAGTTTACATAGAATGGAACCACACCAGAATGACTTCTGCCCTGTTCACATTAGCAGAGACCTAGCATTGTCTCCTCATACTCCAAATTTTCTGGTTAGCAGTGGCTGAATTTAAAACAGACTTTTTGGTCTGTGTGGTTGATTTGAAGCAGCGTATCTCATCTGTATTTGGTTCTCTGCCCCTTTCCCTCTCCCCCCCTCCCACCCCACCCCACAGGTAAATAGGCTCTGTGCTCTGCAAAGATGAGCATTCAGATCTCCTCAGGAACAGGGGACTCTAGCATCTGTGGCACTGCAGTAATCAAAGAGACGAGGAGAACAGATAACAGCCACTCATTGATATTTGCTTGCATTTTATTATTATTATTATTAATCAAGCCCTGGATAAGGCTTTCTGAGATGAAATCACATTTTTCACCATTTACAAAGAAAATAAGGAACTATCCTTAGTGACTGCTAAGAAAAGCCATTCTAACCTAGATTTTCAAATGTAGCTCTTCAGTGTTGTGTCCTGTACTCAGGCCACTAAGCAATATCCCTGATGTTGCTTGGAAATGAGCATTTATATTTCCTACTGCAGCTAAGAAGGGGCATTAAAATCTTTTCCCTCTTTCCCCACTGTGGCTTTGAAAAATATTGAAGTGCATAACATATTGTGGCGTTATTATTAACATTCATAACTACTACTTATATGGTGAGTAGGGCAATATCTTAGTGATAGAGCTAAGCCCATTTCTTCCACTGTTCTCTCTAAAAATCTTGGAGTTGAAATTTGAAGTCTAAGAGTGGAGGGCTAGAATCTCTAATCTCTTATCAGTGTAAAGCAAAGGCACTCGCTATTTGGGTGTACTTTTAATAAGGTCTGAAGGCTGAGGTTTAACTGATTTCAATTTCATTAGGACATGATAATGCTTCATCTTTACAAAGAAGTTATTTAATTCCAGCTGTTGTCACAAGCTTAGCAGGATATTTCATATACAGTAACAACAATAAAATCAGTTCAGTGTTGTCTTATGGTTTTATTTTCCTGCTCAGGTGCTGCAGGAGGCCAGCGGGGTTTCCTAGGTTGCATTCGTTCATTAAGGATGAATGGGGTGACGCTGGACTTGGAAGAGAGGGCAAAAGTCACACCAGGGGTGAAGCCTGGCTGCTCTGGCCACTGCACGAGCTACGGGATGTACTGCGCAAATGGTGGCAAATGTGTCGAGAAATACAACGGCTACTCCTGTGACTGCTCCAAAACTGCATATGATGGACCATTTTGTATTAAAGGTAAATGCTTTACGCAGAAGGCTTGAAGAGTATGGGAAAACAATAGAATCAAATCTTCAGCTTTTCTTAATTAAACAAGTAAATCCTGTTTAATATTTCTTACAAGCAAGTCACATTATTACATCCAGGATTTAAATGTGGTGATATGAAACTACATCTCTCAGTACTAATATATGTTAACTAATTAAATCAAATAACAAAACAACAGAAATATGTCAGGGTACCTGTTCTCATAGCAGGTCTGGCAGACTGTATTGGATAGTTTTGAGGTGTTGAACTTCATAGTTCAACATTAAAATTGTTACCAATCAAAATAAATCTACAATCATAAATTCATTGAAATTTATTTTATTGCCATCCTCTATTGATTAATTATTTAGAAAAAAAAAAAAAAAAGTGTGGATTTAATCAAAATCTATGTATTCTGGTTCATAAAAATATTTGGAAATACATAAGTCTGAGCTTTGGGTTGAATCTTGTGAACTGGGAGACCAACTTTTGAATTAAAAGTTTTATCTATTCACAGCCAGATCACATCTTGAAGTTCAACTGCATTAGAGATTGATCTTGCTAGGGCAAGAGAAGCTACAGAGCTCCCATATCCGTGTTAAACCTTTTGAAATGCATAAAGTACATACAAAAAAATGGTTGTAAGAGATCAATTTATTATGGATACATATGCCTTCACAAGAAAGAAAGACAGGAAAGGAGTGAAGAAGAAAGGGATCTTACTTCCTAAAAAATATTAGGGTGAGAAAGCTAACTTCTCTTCACTTTTTTTTTTGTTTTGTTTTGTTTTTTTTTTTGTTTGTTTGTTTTTGTTATTTTGGCAAGAAATTGTTGTGACAAAGTTGTAATGGAATATAATTTTCCCATGTTTGCAAAGTTTGCAGGTTTTGTGGAAATCATTCATTTCTCTTACATTTCATAGGATATTCTTAATTTGTAGGAATAGAAGAACACCAAACTTCTGCCAAAACCAGTCCTAAGCTAAATATTTTATTTTTCCTGAATGTGGATCTAACATAATTAAAAAATACCATTAGAGAAACAATTGAGAACCTAGCACAGACAAACCCATTTCACTGATCTGTAAGCACTGTTGTAACAACAGAAGTAATATTACACTCTTCATTCACCTTATCAGCCTCCCAGTCTAGACAGAGGCCCACAAACCAGATAGTGATACTTTGGGCATTTTTTTCTCTTTTCAGTGTCATAATTTTTTCTCTTTTCAGTACTTCTGTATCAATGCTCAACTTTATGTAGATGCCAAGTACCCAGATCTTCCACTGCACCAGAGTGGACATGTACATGCTCAGTCTCAGAAAGTCAATGCTGAGCATCTGCAAGTTGGCTCTCAAATGTCTTCTGCAGATATTGGCCCAAGTCATTTTATTCAGGTCACACAGTCGGAAGTAAAGCTAACAGCTACTGCCAAAAGTAAAGCTGAGTGCAGCATGTCCAGGCTTGCAGTGTGATGAACTTGCAGTATACTGAGCATGCATAAAACTCTCTCTCTCTCTCTATAAGCCATCGTTGCTGGGCAGCGCTGAGTTGTGCAAATGTCCTCATGCTAGCATGGGGATCTCTGTACCATACCATGTTGTGGAATTTAGACAATATATCAGATTTCTGCCTTAAATATCAAACCTATTCCAGGGTAAATGTATCTATTTAAATCTTTAAGACTCTATGAAGAAAATACATTTCCATCCTGTTAGTGCTGAAAATCAATGTACTCATCTAGAATATTGCCAAGTGTTATTTAGTGTGGATGGCTTCATGGGGCTTCTCTGTAAAAAACAACTGGGCACTGGGGTAAAAGTTGAAGGATAAATTAAACACAAAATAGACTGTTTTGAGACCATCCTGTGATCAAAATAATTGTAAAACCTCTGTGACAAATGGTGCTGATAATGAGCTCTTTAAAACAATTCATTTTCAGCCCATTAAATTTTACATTGTAAATTTAACTTGAATTAAGCCTTTTAAATCAAGTAAAACACTGGAACATCTTGTAAAAGTTGCCAAACTTCCTAGACTTGCAAAAGATAAGTGTCTTACTTTTTCCTTCCAATAGTAGCTCCAAAAATCTTGTATTATATCCTCTTTGTCCATGAGACGTTACTAGATATATTTTCTAGATACAAAGGTAAACTACAGAGTACTAATGACAGTGGAAAAAATACTGGCAAAACATCAGAGTATATTTTATTAAAATAAAATAAAATAAAATAAAATAAAATAAAATAAAATAAAATAAAATAAAATAAAATAAAATAAAATAAAATAAAATAAAATAATATTTGTAAAATTTGTTGGAGATCAGGGAATTTTTCCCTGCTTTCCCTCTAAAATTAAAAAAAAAAAAAAAAAAAAAAAAATCATTTTCTCTTTTTAGTGATTTATGTATAAACAACCCAAATCTGATATTTCTGTTCATTTTTCATTAACACCTCAACATTCTCCCCTCCCTAAAAACACTGAGATGTCTACGAACACGTTTTTGAAGCCTCTATTGTTTTCAGCCACTTTCATTGCTTATAGAGCAATGAAAAACTTGGCTGAATACTGCTGTGTCACTTGTGTTTTTTCTTACCTGTCTCACAGTGGATACTGTGATGTTTAGTGAGTAATATGTGGTGAGGGAGATTATTTTCCTTTGTTACCTACACTAGGAATTCAAGTCCACAGACACAAAATAATATCGTTAGTGCTTTGCATTTTAAACTAGGAGTAAGTTTTGTTACTTTTACTCCTCTGAATAAAACCTCCTCACCAGGCAGGTGAGGCAGGACTTTTTCACTTATTGCATTCAAAACAATGAGATTTCCAAAGAAATATGCTATTCAGTAGGATGGGTGGCATAATATAACATCTTTTGATATACCACAGTCTTCTTTTCCCATTGGTTTTAATTTGCCACAGGAAGCTCTTGTTATCTCAAAATTTTATTTTGATATTCAATCACATCCCCATGGTAAACTTTCTGGGGTTGGTTGCATACTGCAACTGCTAAGAAGTAATAAAAAAAAATCAAAGCAAATAAAGCATCATTTCTATACTGAAATTACCATACAATGCTTTATAAGTAATAAAGACATCTCAACAATAAAAGACCTTGCCTTTGCTGATGAAATGCATCCTACGAGTAACTGATTGATGACTGACAAGAAATTGCATTGTTTCCAGACATTAGCAGCAGGCCACACATGTGATTGATGTGGTATTACCTGGAAGTTACAATTTTTTTTTTTACAATTAAAAAAAAAAAAAAAAAAGTGAAAAAAATATAGTCTGATATCTATTTTAACTTTATTTTTGTTTTGTATCAGGGGTATATGCTACTGGCTTCTGTTCTCTTTTCATTGCCCAGATAAATTGTTCAGAGGAATAGCTGCAATATTTCTGATGTCCTACAGATTGCTTTCTGATCCTTCTCTGTCTATTGCTTAAGAATAAATTCTCCTTTTTTTTTTTTTTTTTCTCCCAGAACTGTCATCTTGACAGCATAAAATCATTTCTGAGAAATAATTAAATTTTGTTCCTTACAAAACAAACTATTCCATTCCTTTAATCAAAAACAGCAAGGGTTAACATGCTGAAATGGGTGTGCACAGAGCATGTGGCAGCACTGTGATGTGGGGGATCCCCCAGGGAGAAAGCATTCTTTCTTTGGGTATTGAACTGCTGTGGATCAAGTGTAGGAGAAGAAATTGTCCACCACAAAGATATGTGGCCAAAAAACAACAACAACAACAACAACAAACAAACAAAAAACAAACAAACAAATATATATATATATATATATATATATGACTTCTGTGCCTTCAGGTAAGGGTAAATTCAAAGCTCTACAGTTTCTATGCAATTGAGACAGAAGATGAGCCCAGTGTATACATTTATTTTTCCAAATAATTTTTACATTCGTAGTGTGAATTACTGCAATCCTTTTTGACAATGCCTGAACTGAATTCCTTCATGCTTGTTTGAAGCATGAAGGAGTTCATGCTCCTTCATTCATACTTGCATGAATCCTGAAAGCACTTACAACAGTGTTTTCATGATCAGATTTCCTTCTTTCTTGCTCTCTTCTCTGCCTCAAACAGAAAAATCAACTTTTTAATGGGATGAATGGATGCAAAAAAAAAGACATACCAGATATAGTGCTATGACAGATTGGTGAAATAGCTCTGCACCCTCTCACAGACTGCCCTTGTTATAACCATTCAGTTCCCTTTATTTTGCTGGTTGCAAATACATGTACTTACTTTGCTGTAAGTAATGGGAAGGTGATTGTTCAAAGGTTTCAAGGAAACTAGCTTCTTAGTTTTCATTGCTTATAATCCAAGAAGCTGAAAAATCAAGGCAACATTCCTGCCCACCCAACTCCCCAGAAAAATTCTTCTATACATAACATGATCATAATGTGCTAACCAAAAGTTATATCAGAATTTTCCTTGGGTTGGGAATGTTAGTTGGTTTAGTGAGTCTGAACATTGCAGAAAGTCATTTTTTTCTACCTGTAGATAAGACTTCAGAACTGGAGTCTTGACCTCTACTGAAAAGTAAAATCTACTTCATAGCTATTGAATATGTATAGCTACATATACCCACAGAAAACATTTAAATTCTATAAAACTATTCCATTCTGCTGTCTCGTTGATACAGCCTTATTAAACATTTACAGTTTGTGCTCTAATACTTTGAAAATTACACTTCACATCAGTTGCAAGAATTCTTTTACTGGAAAAAAAAATCATTTTGTTTCTAAACTAGAGCACAACTTAGCCATATCACTTACGTATCTCAAAGAAATATCAGCAAAATTATAAACTGAACTTCCCAGCCTGTTATTTATCCATAATAAACCACTAATAAAGTGCAAGGATTTCTTATTCTGTATACAGAAAATAAATAAATCAGGATAATAAATTAAATTCTAAGGCTTGGCTCAGAAAATTCAATAAAATTTCAATATCTTTGTCATCTAACTATAATAGGCCTGCTTTGGTGCCATTGCTCACCAAATGGTATTAAAGATAAGCTTTAATACCATTTAAGCATTTAATACCTTTAAGCATTGCTCCCCTGGTATTAAAGATAAGCACATCAACTTCAGCAACATTTTTGGCTGCTGAGTGCCTGAGTGCCTGTGCAAATGCAACTGGGAGGTTTGAGGTTCTCACACCAGACACCCCTGTGTAATATTTATACACGTGCATTATATTAGAGCAGTATTGGCACCTCACAAGCTGATAAGGTATTGCTCCTTACAATAGTTGTGTGATGCAAGGAAATGTTCTTATTATGGTAATGCAGAAAGAGACAATGAGGGAAGCAACAAACTGCTGACTTTGAAAGTGGATGTCTGTGCTACCAGAAGGAATTGAAGTCAAATCTTCCCATCATAGTTGTCACTGTGAATACTGTGCAATCATCAAATAGAAGTCTTTAATATTTCTAGCAAAGCTGCAAGTTTTTCTCTGTGATTATGTAGAAAACACCTTCAAAGACTCCCTGGAAGGAAATCATGGAACCTGATCTGTTGTATATTTAACATTACTTTTTTTTTTTTTTTTTTTTTTTTTAATCCATACTATTGTATTCAATTGGAGGTTTTTTAGCCATTGTGAATATTTCCATTAAAAAGGAAGCTGTCTTTTCATTTAGACTCAGCAGAAAATACACAGAGCAGATTGTCACTCCCTTATTCTGAGCCTGCAGTCCTAGACATCAGTTCAAACTGCTGTAACTATAGAAAGATCTATAGTAATTTCACATCAGTGCAGAATGAACCACAGTTGAGATTTGCCTGACATTTTCAGGCTTTCATTGGCTTGTGCATTTGTCCAGACAGAACAAAGCAGAATAAAAGGCACCTTCTTTACAGGGCTATTGTATGAGGCTTGATGCCTTAGGATCTCCATATATCTAATGGAGGTAGAAATGGAGTTTCCTGGGGAGGAGGTTCAGAGCTCAGACTTACTTAGATATGCCAGGCTGTTTCCTAGAATTTACCTCCTGCCATTACCTAGGGAAGCTTGATGGTGCAATAAATCAGGTGGCTTAACCCCATCTTCTATGGCACTCATTCTGTTCCACTGAAGGTAGAAGGAATCTTTATATGGGTTTGTGATTATAATTTCACTGGTTCACATTATTTTACTTTTACTCTGATTCAGATAGTAATTTGTTCATGAAAGCTTTCTACATGCTGAGTACTGATATTTTCATATAAAGGAAGAAAACACATTGTAGGTTTGTATTTTAGTAATGCCAACAAGCAATTGTCTTATTTTGGTATTTTACTCCATGCATAGAAAATTCAGACATGCATCACAAATGATTATGGTGATGACAGACGGAATATGAGACTTGATGATGTACGACAACATCTTTATGTCCCTACTTCTTCGACTCACAAACTGAATATTGTGTGCCTGAAGGCAGAACAAAAAGTTGAGTGAACTAACCAGATAAATTATAAGTATTGCCATCTTCAGAGCACTCAGAGTAAATTCTCTCCCAGATCAAGACCTCTGAGATTCTAACCCTTTATTGATGCCCTATGGCCAGGACATATCTCAGTAAATAATCTTAAGCTTTGTGACCACAGCCTGGAGAAGCAGAAATTGCTAGTGCTCTCTAGCACATTTTTAGCCACAAGCCAGACAAGCAAGCTATAGCTATTTTATATTCAATATTAATGACTACATAAGAAATCAAAAAGGAAATAAAATTATGCATCAGGAGTGGGTTTTATTAAGATGTCCAAATTGCTTAGTACATCCACCGAGTGTCAGAATGCCTCTAGTGATTGGCCTTGGCTATGATTTTGAAAGTGCTGATTTTAAGATTCAAAATGCCGTGCAGGAAAGACATAGCATTGTGCACTGGCAAGCAGCATCACGTAATAATATTTTTGATTTCCCATACCTGAACATGGCTAAAGAGGCACTGAAGCCTCCAGATGGTCTTACAGCTATAAGAGGGCATTTCAGTCAGCTTTGTGGAATGTAGAAGAGAGAATCTTTCTTTGCTGCAGTTTTCATATGGATCCTGGCCAGGCTTCATAACCATCAAGATTTTGTCTCCAGATTCTTCAAGGCAGTGATTTTACCCTGTTACTGCCTGGTATTATTAAAAAGGTTACTTTGAAGGCCTAGACTCAAAAAAAAAAAAAAAAAAAAAAAAAAAAAAAAAAAACAAAAAAAAACAGTAGTACCACAAAGATAATCAGCCTTGGATTCTCCTTGGTAACCAGATGAAAGGTGACACGGTGACACAAGCCAGGTCTTGAATTTACTTGGAAAAGGTGAAATGACATTTGTCAGGTAGTGATAGCTGTCCTAGGGCAGAAGGGAGCTTCCACCTCTTGCAGTGCCACTCCTCAAAATTCACTATGTTGAAATTGCATTTTGTGTGCATCTAACTCTACACACGTTCCTTGTTTATTTATTAGGAGTAATATGTTCCACTTGATTCATGACAATCCCCCTTAACCTTCCTATTCCTACTGTCACCTCAGAGGCAATTCAATTCTTGTAGAGGGTACAGAGTTCTGTGTATTCAGATAGAATATTTTCCTGAAGCTGTGTTCAGCCACACCTGTGCAATGCTGGCAATGCTTTTCTCAGGTGAGAAAAAATCATGGAGAAAGTTATATTCTGGTGTGACTGAGTGTATACCTAGCAGGATCATTATAACTATCTGAGAATAGAAGAAACGACACCAACATTTCACTAATATTAAACCAGCAGCAAAGCAGAATTAGGTCCCTCCTGATATTTTCTTATGTCTACAACACTGGCACAGAAATGTCATGATATTTTTCAATTTCTTATACTCTGCCTTAGGTAGTATTTTTGCAACAGATTTTTTTGTTTGTTTGTTTCTATTTGTCTTTTTCCTCCTGTGTTTTCATACTCCTGGTCCTAGACAGAATAAGTGTGAACAAAAATACAATCAGGTGAGTGGAGAGAGAGAGACTGAGGAGATGTACAAAGAATTATAATCCTCAAAATAAGCTTGCAAGTTCTGGATACCTTTGCATTTTGTGTGGAAGTTTTTGATTTTCTTTTGCTTTGTCCCTTTTCAAACAGAAGATGGACATTTTTGTAAAATATGTGCATTTCACACTGGGGATACACACCTTGCTTGAAAAAAATCACTGGGTCCACAAATCCAGCTCTGGGTTTTACCACAAAACTCTTCCAAACTGTATGTATTTGCAAAGTCTGTCAACAGTGCATGACTGAACTGCATATTGATTTATAAATATGTATTGCTTTTCAAGGAAAACTGACCTGTAATCACCTCACTCATTCTCCAAGGCTTCCGTCCTGAAAGAGCAGTTTGCAGAGCCCTTCGCCTCTGCCTTATGCCTGGTATTTCAAGTCTGTACTTTTCAGATATTCCAGGAGAAGGCAGAGGGTAGTGCATGGAAAGCTTGTCCACATTTCAGTAGCAGTGTTTGTGCTTCATTTTACCTGTTTTACTCAGGCAACTTTCATGGTCTTCTGAATGAAGGACTTCCCTCAGAGCTTTAGGAAGATGATACACAGGTGGCCTCCAAACAGATTTTTTCTTCACTCATCACCCCTCAGCATTTCCAAGTCACCTTATACTATAATTTAACATAGAGAAAATTATGCTTTACCTTTCTCTAATATTTCCTTATAGTTCCTAACAGCCTGATTCTGTGAACTGCTGAGCACTTTGCAGCCCTGCTGCAATAAGTACTTCAACTTCATTCACCAAAAAGCATAGTCACAGACTGAACCTTTTTGCTGAACTGGAACTTGAGGGGATTCAGTACCTTCCTGTAGGAACTCACACTACCAAAGTGAACCTTCCTCTTATCCTTCCTCTTAAAAGTAGTGGTATGTATGTGAGAGAATTTCCAAGTTCATTACAATACCTCACAGACCTGTAACACAGCTATACTGAAAAATATTTTCCCAGCACAAATGAAGTTAAACTCACAGAACATTGTTCTGTCATGAAAATCCTTTTGGGAAAAACAAATCTTAGTGCTTCAGAGAGCACCATTTACTTAAAGCTTTCTTTGTAGTAATGAACGTTTAAAGTAGCAATTAATAACATTTACTGCTGTGGAATATGTCTTGCTTATTTTTGAACTTTGCAGTTCAGCCCCATGAAAGCACTGAGGTCAAGGACTGAGGCTCCCAGTATTCCCTGTGTGCAAGACCTTGGGCAACCACAGTGATAGGCAATCCCAAAGATCGCTCCTATGGTAAAAGGGATGACAAGCAGTAAAAGGGCCAGAAAGGGGAAGAAGATGAACAAAATTTTGCATCATTGTGCAGTGTCTAAGTGAAGGCAATGCAGGGGCTACCAGTAGTCCCTGCAAGCAGAGCAGCAGTGTCAGATGGTAGGGCTGCCCAGAGTACCATGACCTATGGAAGCTATAAGCAGAGGCTGAAGAATAATAAATTAGTGGTCACAGGGATATTTTTAAAGTCAGTCTTGCAAATACATAGAGCTATAGTATATTCTGCTTTAGGTTTTTAAGTACTACCATTCAGTCTCAACACCACAGTTAACAGCAATAGGCATCACAGTTTGGGGAAGTATTTTCAGGATAGGGTCCTTCACTTTTAATCTGGGAATACTTAAGTTGAGTCCTCTGCAAAATATAGCTGTTAAACTGAATTGCCTCTCCTATGGCTGTTTCAAGGTTATTTAAGATTTCTGCTATAAAACAGCAGTTATAAATCTACCAGAGTGATCCCATTATTTATAGCACCTTTGGACCACAACCTGATTTCATGTTTTATGTTGCCACACAGTGGCACAGAATATAATACTTTGCATTTTGGAGAATTTTTATATGGTATATGGAAAATATAATGTTTTTCCAGAACTAGATGTAGCAAAGTTCTGAAAAGGACCAATAAAGTCTGCAATAATTTTACCCATATTCTTATCTCTTCTGTGCTCAGTTACTCTGAATAAAGTCTGCAGACTCATTCCTGACTTGCTCTGTATCACTACACAGCTTGTAAGATGAACAACTTGTTTCATTTGTTTTGAGATAAAGCCTTTGCTTAGAATTGTGTGAAGGACATGAAGGCTCCAAATACTAAAAAGGGATAAAATGATATTTATTTTTTTATATAAAAATTATGTATTGATTTTACAAAAGTTTGGATAGGTAATTTGGTACCAATCTGTGGCAATTTTGCATTTATAAATAATGTAGGAAGGTATCAAGTGATTAATTTTTTTTTTTTTTCTAATGACTGGTCACCTTTTTGAGCATTGCTTGCAACTATTTTTAAATACTGTACATATATGCTATATTCATAGTATTTATTCATCATTCTGTAATCCCTTATGAAATGTTCATAAAAGTGCCTCATTATTTAAGTTCACATGTAATTTTAAATTTCCTTTTATGTTGTTGTCCCAGATAGCAAAGCATACCCAGCACCACAGTATCACTGAATGAATGATTGCTATAAGAAACCAGTCCAGCAATCCCCAGTAGACTCAGATTATAAACTAACAATAGTAGAGAACTGTGCAGTGATTCCCATAGGAGGCTGTCAAAGTCAGCTTTGAATATAAGAATGTCAACCTTGAATTATATTTTTAATGTTAAGAAATAAGCAGGGGTACATTATTATGCAAAGTAATAACAATGCTTTTTCAAATGAAAGTATTAACTGCCAAAAGTAGTTTTATTTTCTGTCAAGAGTATTGAAAGATGACATTTTGTTTCAGATTGAATTGAAAACTGTCTGTGGAGCACCTCCTGTGAGATATAGTTCAGGTGTCTTATGCCTTGTTTCCATCCATGAGTCAAGCTCCCTAGTTTGTGGTTTGTTTGTTTGTTTGTTTGTTTTCTGCATAAACTATCCAGATTAGGCAGTTCTTATGAAGGATTGCACTTGTTATGGATAATTTTCTAGTATCATGTCCAATCCTATTTCAATTTTTTCAGGTGCTGGAATCACCATCATTCCTCTCTGAGGTTATTCTAAATCCACTGTAATTTGCTGGTCAGAGTTTCTGGTTTTCCTTTTCCTTTACAGTGTTTGCTTATTGTGCCTTCTAAATCTTTCTTGCTTGTCTCTCCTTCTTTGGAACATTATCTACTGCAAGACCTCAATGAGAATAAAACTAAAGTGTGGTTCTTCTGATCTGTAGTAGTGGTATGAGATGTAGGTACAGTCTTTTTGTGTGACTTAAGGGAAATCTTTCCCCTGCTCTGCAATTCCAGGTATCCATAAATAAAATTGTGTTTATCCTTTGCATTCTTACTGGAAAATAGAAAGGCTCTTAACTACTGGCAAAGTGCTTAAATAATGCAGCAGTAGTAACATGTACAGATTAGTAGTGCTCAAGTCAGTAGTAATGTTTCATTGAAAAGGTGTAAGCACATTCAATTTCTTTTTCCTGATTTATTTTCTTCTTTTCAAGATGTGGGAGCATTTTTTGAAGAGGGAATGTGGCTTCGTTACAACTTCCACTCCCCAGGGACCAGCATGAAGGATTTAGTTAGCAGAACCCTGTTGAGTTCCACAGATCCTGAGACCACAGCAACTGACCTTAATTTGAATAAAGAAGAGCTCAGCTTCAGCTTCAGTACTACCAAGTCCCCTTGTGTCCTTTTGTACATCAGTTCCTATACCCAGGACTTCATGGCAGTACTTGTCAAGCCATCTGGTAAGCAGCTGCTCTGGGCTTTCTCCATTGAAGGAATGATTGATAATAACACCAGACTGACATGCAGCTGAAACTCTGAGTGAATAAGAAAGTCTTTTCACCCTTGTTCTTTAAAAGTAAAGTACATGGAACCTGAATACAGGTTCTGCTTTATGAAATTTTGTGTGATGCATCTCTTTAATTCCATGGGATATTCCACTAGCCAACCTTCCTTCTCAAAACAAGACAATCAATCAATAAATTATGTATATATATATATATATATATATATATATATATATATATATGTGCTGTAACAGTTAGATTCATGCCTGCCATAAACTAGTATAATGGAGAGGACAAGTAGGCATCCACATGTAGGCAGGTTAATAAATGGTTCATAGTCACTGAACTCATGGCAATATCACTTGTTTCCAGTGGAAAGTGTAATGCACTGTTCTGAAAGTCTGACTACTGACTGAGGTGGCTAAATGAGGATGTAGCACAATATATAATGTCATAAAAAAATTGGTAATGATTGAAGGTTGGATATGGACCATTTTCTGGTGGAGTATAAAAACACAATATAACTCAATTCCAAATAGTGCCTTAGTGCCCCTGAAAATCATACTTAGGAATACTGTACTAACACTTTCGTCTGTGGAATAACTAAATACAGATATTCCACATGCCACTGAAATCTTTCCCTTTCTTACCTTCACAGATGAGAAAGAAGGAGCATAAGAGAAAAGCCGTGTTGGAATCCAAACTATAGTTTTAGAAGTCTAAGGCTGTTGTTTGGGGCCATTCAGGTTTTAATGAATAATGGGGTCTACATTTCCATTTTCAAAAGTCCTTCCTTTTGATGGAATGTTAAAATTTGCAATGAAGAGTAGACACTTCACTTTTGTTTAGAAAAGAAAAATCTGTCTGGCACTTTGTCATGAATATCAATTAACCACTTCTGACTATAGTTTTCTAACAATATAACCTGAAGTTTTCATTTCACCATATATTATTAAATTTCCATAAAAGTCCAGATGGTCACTTGTCAACAACAATTAAATCTGAGCGCAAGAAAATCCCTTGTGTAGATTATATGCCAGTGTTAATCTGATGCAATTTTGACTTTATTCAAGTCATATCAATGTTTTATTCTTTAAAAAAAAAAAAATCATGCCTTTTATAATGTCAAAGAATTTTTCTGCAGTGAGGATAATAATCTCAAAAATAAAATGATACTTGATGTGCTCAAATTTGAAACAATAGTCCATATTGTTCAATGCATAGATCTGATTTGTTTGGTTTGCAATCTGGAGAATTTGCACACACTTTAGTTTTGAGATGCCATTCATTGTCATGCTTCTGGGTAGTAAACTGGAAGCCATTTTCAGCCCATTAGCTTTATAATCTCAAATACTAGCCCTTCTCTAAATTTTCCTGCTGCAGATACCAGCTCTGAGAGCATTTTAAATGTAAAACAATAACTGTTGTACATGAAAATAAAGAGGGGAAAGTAACTGGTGAATAAAGACCAAAATACCTGAGGGTGTTTTTCACATTCCTTCATTAGGGAATTTGCAAATTCGCTACAGCCTAGGAGGTACCAAAGAGCCATATAATATTGATATCGACCACAGAAACATGGCAAATGGACAGCCCCATACTGTAAACATCACACGGAATGAACGGGACATAGTTCTACAGGTAAGCAGACATTAAAGGTGTTTTGGTTCCATCTAATTTATTGCTTGTAGCTTGTAATGTTTTATACTTTGATGACCTCCTTTCCCCTGAAAAAATAAGTGCAATCTGGGAAACATAAAGCACAGTAGATGGTGTTCTGTTTGCAGTTCGCACTCCTAGGAGTTAACAAAAGCTATTCTCTCCCACTATTGCATTGAGTCATGTTGTTCTGAGATCCTTGTCCTAGTGTGATGACGGCCAGGCTAATGCAGGTGTCACTCTAGATGCTCAAGGGCATCAGAGACATCTGGTCTGGTAGATAACATGGGACCTATGATAAACCTGCACCATTCTGGAGCAGTGGCTGGAAGCCAGGAGGGATAATCTACAGCATCTTAAATGGCAGTAGACCCTGATGTGCAGACAACTAAATATCGTACTGTCAGACCTGACTCCACAAATAAGAATGTCATTAAATTTAAATTTACCCTACATTCCAGCAAAATCTGAAAAGCTGTTCACACCTGCAAAGATGAGCAGATGCTTCAGTGTTTGTGTGACAGGAGCCTAAGACAAGATAATGTTATTGAAGGCACATATTTCTGGCCTATTTAGTTTTCAGTACAGCACTGGCAGGAACTTCATCTTCTCATATCTTAGTTTACAAACCTTTGAAGTAATATAATACTATTTAAATAACTGAGGGTAGCTCTGCAAGAAGCAATCAATGTTTCCAGACAGCCTTCTCTCTGTGCTCATTACAGAACTCTGTTTTCATTCTCTGGCTATCCCATCTGCAAACACTGAGATTGCAGCAGGATATGAGAATAGTTTTGCTGGCAGGAGAGTCAGGTGGATAGGATAGATTAATCTGGATTTGATAGTTCATAAGAAGCAAACCCAAACCAATAACAAATGAAATATAAAAAGAGGAAGTCTTCTTGGGAACCAAGCCAAAAGGATATTAGTTGTCACGGTTTTATATGTCTTTAAAAAAAAATAAAATAATAATAATAATAAAAAAAAAAGCCTACCTAAATAGAACTACCTAAAATAGATCCCTGACAGTTATTTTTTCCAGGCATCAAGAAGAAACATTTTCAGTGGATTACAATGTTATTTGACTGAGGGTTTCAGTACTCAAACTAACAGTGGATGTTCTGAAGTAGAATTGTCAGAAAATTAGAAAATTGCAAAATGACAGATATTCTAAGGAATATGTAGCTGATAGATCTAACCAATTTTCATGTTTTTGGAGGTTGGGGTGTGTACTTTGATATATACATATTTCTTGAATGTTGCTGTATTTGCACTTCTCTCACTGCTAAATAGAAGTTAAAGACTACCTGCAGTTAGGTTGGCTTCTGTTACTGAAAGCTTCTATTTTGTGTATGTCATGTATTCTGTGGAGCAAAATCTGCCTAACTTAGACAGCTGTAAAACTGAATAAATTATTTGCTAAAGGAATCACATGAAATACCTTGCCCATTTGGAAATCATATACACAGTTAAGTATCTGTCGTGGTTTAACCCGGCTGGCAGCTAAACACCATGCAGCCGTTCGCTCACCCTCCCCCCTCCCTCTCTGGGACGGGGGAGAGAAATGGAAAGTGAAACCCGTGAGTTGAGATAAAGACAGTTTAATAAGACAGGAAAATAATAATAATAATAATAATACAATGATGATAATAGTACTACTAATAATAATATGTACAAACAAGTGATGCACAATGCAATTGCTCACCACCCGCTGACCGATGCCCAGCTTAACCCCGAGCAGTCCGGCCCCCTCCCCCCGGCTAGCCACCCCTATATATTGTTTAGCATGACGTCAGATGGTATGGAATACCCCTTTGGCTAGTTCGGGTCACCTGTCCTGGGTCTGTCCCCTCCCAGCTCTTACTGCACCCCCAGCCTGCCTGTTGGCAGGACAGAGCAAAAGTCTGAGGTGTCCTTGGCTTGGTATAAGCACTGCTCTGCAACAATTAAAACATTGGGGTGTTATCAGCACTCTTCTCATCCTAAGCCAAAACACAGCATTCCACCAGCTACTAGGAAGAAAATTAATTCTGTTCTAACTGAAACCAGGACAGTATCCCAGTCTTGTACCAATTCACCTACATTTAGGATCTGATATTTTTTTCCCAAGTATTTTATGAGACAGCTACCTGTGTATGGCTTTCAAGAGCCACAAACATTTTGGTTAGTGTTTCTCTGCTGAGGTAAAAATTTCTTAATCTAAGCAGTGTTCATAGAACACAGCTGGTTTATTGAATCAAAAAAAAAAAAAAAAAAAAAAAAAAAAAAAAAAAAACCATCAATTTGAGTCGTATTAAACTAGACTGCATGTAAAATATTAAACTGCATGTAAAAGAATAGGGAAAGTATTGACCCATTGTGGTGGGTCAATAAGAAAATCCAGCAAATCCAGAAATCCTACCCATATTATATCCTGAAAAAGAAAGTTACTATCAAATGCTGTTTGTTTTCCATAAGGAAGTTGATTCTGACACTCATCTGGTTATGTTCTGTAAATGAAAGAACTGATATGAACAGAGATGGATCTGGTAAATAGATTGTTCACTTGAAAATGAATCCTACTTTCAGATATAAGCTCTTCATCATGTTTTAAAATATAGATGGTAGAGATATATTTTTTTCTCAGTATTCAGAGGACAAATCACAAAGTATGAGTTTTCTCTTGCAGATCTGAGCAATGAACATCTGAGTAGACTTTTATTTCTTGCTAACTCTTTCTCCAACCTGATGAGCAGCTGGTTTGCTTGCTTTTAAAGAAGACAGCTTGCTTGCCAGGTGCTATTGCTCACACTTCCACACTTCCACATGGCATAAAAATGTCACAGGAAGGATTTATTTCTCATCAAAGCTTTAATTCAAGAGCACTCTATTTCTGAAATCTCAACCACAAGTTCATACTTATTATATCTGTCCTTCTAACTTGCTATAATAACCCTGCAGTGCCAGAGAGATTTAAAAAACATGAAGTGAGGTAATAAATTGCTACTATATAAACTATGTGAACCTGAGTTTTATCATGATTCTCAGGAGTTTCATTTATATATAAATAAATTAGAGGACTCATTATTGAACAACATGAGATCTCACCCAACGTTGGAAGACATGAGAGAACTAATTACTTACATAAAGTCAGAGTTATTGTCCAGTCAATTGGAATTTGAGTTGAGCTTTGAAATAAATGTATCCACACTATTGTGTCTCCACAACATAAGTAAATGTATATGTAGCTTGATTTTGATTAGAATTGCATCACTATTCCTAACACACCAAGACAGTCAAGACTAAAGGTAGAAGAAAAGACCCCTCAAAAGGGTTTTATATTTCAGTTTTCTAAATTCACTGTCTTCAAACTAATTAATAATCAGTTTTACATTAAAGAACAATCTCCCATTTGTGATGTCAGTGGTTCATCAAGGATAAGATTGAAGATATGTGGTTGATTTAGGTGTCAGAAAAGCAAAATGACATAAATACAGGGACAAAGACCTGTATATTTTCTGTTGTTGCAATGAAGGGCTGCAAACTTACAGTAGCTAATTAGAATTCCTGTCTCTCACTTCTACTAAAATATCACACATTGAAGGCTGCATTAATTCACCTGTGGACAAGAAAAAGCCCAGACTGACAGATGGGGAATGTGTTATCCCAGCAAACGACACTTCAAGATCTGAGCTTTAGTTTTAAGAAGACAAGTTCTACTTCATTTGACTTCATTAGAAGTCTTCATGCTTCAACAGAGTATTTTCCATATCATAAAAACCGGATCACTCTTTACCAAGTTTTCATGGGTGATTAAATCTATTCACACATCGGTAGTTTTTTCTTTTAAGAAGGTCAAGGATAAGAAACTCTATAGCAGAGGTTCTGATCTAAAGCTCATTGAAGTCAATGAAAGGCCTTGCATTGACTTCAGTAGGCTTCAAATTATACCTTAAAGAACTGTGACAGTTGCTTCTCTAGTGCAAGACTCACACCAGTCTGGATTAGACACATTTTAGTTCTACTGTCATTTATTGGTTTTAATTCTGTTCTCTTACACAAATGCCATATTGGCATGTTATGGAACAAGCAACCGAAAAACATATGATGTGCTTTAATTTTTATAGGAATAAATTGTGTTCAGCTGATGCTGAACACAATTAGACAAAGCATCTCAGCTTCTATGCCAAGATATTCTTATGCTCAACAGACCTCCAGTTCTTCATACCTTCTTCAAAACCATTTCTAGAAATGAGTTAGGAGTTCTAGTGTCTTCTTTGTTCCCAGAAATGATTAGACCTGAGCAGTTTCCACAGGACTCCACTTTCCCAAGCCCAGCCGTACACTTTCAGGACAATTAGCAGCAGCCTGCACACATAAGCTCAGAACACCATATCCAAGGATAGCTGACAGTTCTCTCTTTCAGGCAAGAACTGCAGTAGAGAGGATATACACAACAATACCGCTGCGTATACGATACTATATGTTCATAATACCAGTTGTTGACCATTCAGAGTGAACATGATTTTGAATTTTTATGGAAATCTTGGCCTGAATCAGCTGTTCATAAAATTCAGAATAATCCTGAAAATGTATTCTGACCTCAGCTGTTAATAAGATTCAGAATAGTATTGGAAATGTATGGATCTATGTTTTCCACCTTCACCAGAGGCAAGCAGTAGAAATACCCAGCATCTGTGAAAAAATAATCACTGAAAGAAGTGCCCCGACCCAGCTGAAACCCAGAAGAAACAGAATTTTTGCAAGTCCATTGTCTTATGCTCTGCACTACAGGAATAGAGATAATATTTGTGAACTCCTAGATTCTTCAAAAATGAGTCATATCAAGTTATTTCAAAACTAATCTGAAGTACAAAATACAATGATAAACATATTTGCAATTAAATAAATGGGTATAATGGAACAAAGCAGTCTGCAAGTCTCAAGCTTAAATGCAATAAATATATCAAAGATTTTTTTAAGTATAGATTAAGCTTTGATCACATTACTAGAAATGGGAAATTTCTCACAGACTTCAGTGAGGTTATAATTTCACCTACTACCACTATTGTTATTGTGGTATCATACCTGTGAATCTTGTTTTATGTACTTTGAAGCCTGAGCAAAATATGGTCACTCTGTTTGATATCTTGCTTAATAGGAACCATAAAATTTCACTAGATGATTTTCTGCAGCTAACCCAAAAAGTGATGATAGCAATATAACACATCTTCTAGAAAGACTTTTATCTAGCTTTAAAGACTTCAAATGATAGAAAATTTTCCATATCCTTTGGCTATATATGCCAATGGTTAAATGTAATTTCTGTAAAGTATTTGCACCTAATTTACAGTTTGAATTCTGCAGACTTCAGCATTTAACTTTGGGACCTCTACATCTATGCCTGATAGATGAAAGTTGTTCGGTGTCAGATATTGTTACCCTTCACACTTTCCTAGCAATGTTAATTGGAACATCTTTTCATCTTGTCTATAAGAAGTTAAATAAATTAAACTATTTTAGTTTACTATCTGAAATCCATATTTTTTGAGCCATAAAACAATTTTATAACTCTTCTCTGAAAACCTTACCTTTTCATAACGTTTTGAAAACCTTTGTCTTAGATATGGTAATGGTGGTTATGTTATGAAAACATCTTTCTCTATTTCCTACAGTTTCTAGGCAAACATGTCCCTAAGACATCCTTTGGGCAGTGCTGTAAATTGTCTGAATGCAAAGAGTTGTTTAATGACTGGCTTAATTAATATTTCACTGGCTTATGGGGGATGAGGCAGTACAGTTCATGATTTGAAAGAAACCATTAGAGAGTATCCACAAATTCCATAACAGCTGAACTGAATAAAATGTTTCAAATATCCAGGATTTTAACCACAGGTAAACATGTAAATCATAGTTAATATCACTGTAACAGTATTTTTTTTTTTTCTAATAATCAGATGTATCTATTGTATTTAATTAATTTCCAGTTTTTTAATTTAAAGGAAAAAAAATCTTTTCTTACAGCTGAAATAAATTATAATCTTTATATATTTATTAATCTGTATTTAAATAAATTTAGTGACCAGTGATAGGACCCAAGGGAATGGAGTCAAGCTGCAACAGGAGAGGTTCAGGCTGGGTATCAGAAAGAGGTTCTTCACCGAGAGGGTTGTCACGCACTAGAACAGGCTCCCCAGGGACATAGTCATGACACCAACTTTGTCAGAGTTTAAGAAGTGTTTGGACTGTGCAGTGGTATGGTCTGAATTTTTGGGTAGACGTGTGATGCCAGGAGTTGGACTCGATGATCCTTGTGGGTCCCTTCCAACTTGGGATATTCTATGATTGTATGAAAATCTCTGAAGATACTTTATTTCCATTATACATTCTCATTCTGCAGAGGCAATGTATTATTCAAAATGAGACCAAAAAAGGAAAACTCAGACCACTTTCTAGAGCATAACTACACATTACTTCTATGTGTTTAACGCATTAACACACAATTTATCCCTAGCTAGTTCTCAATCAGAAGCAACAAGATTTTTTGTTGTTGTTGTTCACTGCTTAATAATTTACCTATGTGGTTTTTTGTGTGCATGGGATGTCCATGAGTTACTAGCATTTTAGTTGATATAATCTTTCATTGAATTTACGCATCTTTTTATTTTACTGTGTCACTTGCAATCTTTCAGTTAAAGACAGAAATATAGGTAGGTAGGAAACTTATAAATGAGCCATTTCTACTTCCCTTTCATGCACAATGGAGTTGGTAAGTGGCATCTGCCAAAACACATCCCTGACAAAACCCAGCTAGCTGAAAGTCAGACAATATGTTTTCATAAATAAAAGTCCATATCACCGAGTAGTAAATAAGAGAGTGAAATATCCTTATCCTGAAGGTCAGAACACTGGAGTCAGATTTTTCTCTTAATGGGGAAAAACACAGTCCATACAGATACATCTGAGGGTAGCATCTCATCCTGTGGTTTTCCTGAGGGAAAAACAAAGGTTTCTCCCTCTCTGTTTATCAGCTGAGATAGTTTAAAATCTTGAGGACTCCTGGAAGAATATTATTCTATTCTGTAAAACCACTCAGACTTAATATGAGAGGAGCTCTTCTACAGATCCATCCTTTTTCATACGTGTTTTCAGTAGAGCCTGTATTGATGGCTTCAGAGGAATTTTTCAGTTGTCTTGTCCCAGACTTTGACTGTGTCCAGGTCATATATCATGATAACACAGAAGTTAAATGTCTTTCTCACCCTACACTCCCATTTACTCCCATTAAAGCTAGTGCATTCAGTGCACAATGGAGTATGGTATAGTCTGATAGGTCCACAGTCTGTGTATCAAACCAAAGCAAAGGCCTGCAGAGAATATCAAAATGCTTATCTGCCTCATAATACGTGTTGCCAAATTTGGCTTATGTTGAGACTAGATCCTTCCCCTATAATTTATTTCCAATGGTGAATGTGTGCATGCTTTCTTTGGCCTGTATGATTGCTGTTTTGGCATCAATTTTTATTCAAATTAAAGAAATAAAGAAAGAATAAAAGAATCATTAAATATTTTCAGGATCTAAGAAAAGCCTAGAAAAGTCAAAACTCAACATGAAATAGATGTTTTCCATTATATGGCAGCACACACTGGGCAAATTAATGTCCTGTGAAAGTCATCTTTAGGTACATGAGGTACATCTCCTTAATTTTTATCACTTGGTATTATATGACCTGCTATTGCCTCTGCTAACGTTTGATGTAATTCACCTATTAAAAAGACCAATAAAAAGTTCACAGATATCTGAAAGAAGCATCAGAGAATTGTTTCCTTTGAAGCATCAGAGAATTGTTTCCCTTCCTTTGAAGGCTGCCAGACTAAACATGTCCTTTTCCTTATCATGCCTTCTCTACATTTTAAGTCATGCATCTAAGTTTCTATTTAAATGTTATCCAAATATTTGCTGGGTTTTCTTGTTGTTTTTCTTTTATTATGTTTTTGGTTTTTACATTGAGGCAAATTACACCTGATATACAATTTATCAGAGCAACAATGGCTTCAGAAAAACGTAGGACTCTATTGCACATAAGGTATTCAAGTTTTTAAGCAGGTTTTATTATTATTATTATTTTTCTGCAATATATTGTATTGTTGTGGTTTTACCTCGCAGGCAGGTAAGTACCACACAGCTGCTCACTCACTCTCCCCAGCTGGTATGCAGGAGAGAATCTCATGTGTTGAGATAAAGATGCTTTACTAGGTAAAGCAAAATCTACACACACAAGCAAAACAAAACAAGGAATTCATTTGCTACTTCCCATCAGCAGTTCTGCCATTCCCAGGAAAGCAGGGCTTAGTACATGTAGTGCTTTCTTGGGAAGACAAATGCCATTACTCCAAATGACCCCCCTTCCTCTTTCTTTACCCCAGCTTTTATTGCTGAGCACAACATGATACGATATGGAATATCTCTTTGGTCAGTCTGGGTCACGGTCCTGGCTGTGTCCTCTCCCAGCTTCTTGCACCCTCAGCTTCCTTGCTGGCAGGGCAGCATGAGAAGTACACAAGTCCTTGGCTCTATGCAAACACTGCTCTGCAGCAACTGAAAACATTGTTGTGTTATCACCACTATTTTCATTACAAATCCAAAACACAGCATCATACAAGCCTCTACAAAGACTAACTCTACCTGAGACAAAACCATGGCATGTATTTATGCTTTACCTGCATCTGTATCCCCTGTTTCATCATGTTAAATTAGAATATAAATTCCAGCGGTGGGGGGAACTTTATAATAAAAGAGTGCAGTTGGCTTTTATTTTTAAAAAACTAAGATAGGTTAATCAAGTGCATGAAATCAGCAAAACAGATCTGCAGTAGTTTCTAAAACAGTATTAACTGTACCTCTATACGAAATTCATCTGAAGAGAGCAAAGTGCAGTGCAATACTTAAGTTTACCTTGCACTGTGCCAGTGAAGTATATATTTCCAGATAAGTACTGAGGCTGCACGTCTGTGACAGTGTAAGCCAGTAAAAAAATGCTGTTTTTTTTGGTCTTACTTTTTATCTGGGTCTACAATTTATTCACAGCCTCTGGCTTGTCCCAGATCTGGCTCTGATCTGATCCTCCATAACCTAAATCAAGGACCTTAGCTGACAGAAAACAATCAGTGAAGTACTAGTGCCACACTAAGGAAGGACCTGAATAACAGTAAAAGTGGCTTTGATCATCCAAAGGAATTACATGGTTGCCACAAAAATTTGCTCCTTTTCTGTTGCATTAAAAAGATAAAATATTAAAAGTACCTTTCAGCTTTTTCCTAAATTACTATAGTGCTCAGGAGGAGCTCCATCTAAACACAAAGAGCTCTTGTCCAAGAGTAGACAAGCTTTTTAATATAAGTGATATATCATTATAGTAATGCAGAAGAGAAATATTATGTTGGTAATGATGAGAACACATCTGTGTCTTTATCTTGCTATTATAGAAGTCAATCACAAAGCTCTATTGACTTTCAATGGTGGAAGATTAAGCCTTACAGCATTATTATTGCAAAACTTTTTCAAAATCTTTTTTATAAAATGTCTTCAGCGTAAAGAAAAACCTTATTTTAATAACAGTGTACACAAACACACTAGGTTGACAGTGACTTAGTGATACAGATATAGATATACCCATACTGAATATAATGTGTGTGTGCATATATACCATATATATTTTTATTTTTATTTTTATTTTCTGAGAATACTAAGATGAGGTAGGTGTTATATTTGCCCTTAGATTGATGTGTCTGTTAAACTCAGCACTACTGCCAAGGTTAGTAGCATTATCTAAGTGAACAGTAATTTAAAAGAACGAGCATTTTACTGAACTTCTGCTTAAATCCCAGCAACTTCAGATAAAGACAGTCTGGTTAGCATGACGTGACTTGAAGCTGCAGGTTCCTTAGAAACTGCCATCTACTTTCATCTGTGTGGTGCTCAAAGACATGCTGCATGTTTATATTAAGCTCAAATTAAATTAATTAGTTTTTAAAGAAAAGTAGCTGCAATGAAAAATCTTAAATGTAATTTTAAAAATGTAATTTAATACAAATCATTACATCAACCTCTGTGTGCAGAGGTTCTATTTAATTTCCATTAAATAATGTAATATATTTTTTCAAATACCATTTGACACCAGTAATTCCTTTTTTATTATGTGTCTTATACTAGACTGATAGTCAAATATTTCAAACAGAGCTTCCAGGTGGCTTAGTTCCAGCTGCTTACACTTGAGCACCCACTGGATGGCAGTAACATACAACTTTGGAAAAAATTCAGTATCATCCTTTAACTCACTGACCTCAAAAATCCTAGATTAATTTCTTCTAAAAAATAAACTACTACTACTACTAATAATAATAATAATAATAATAATAATAATAATGTGTTATTATTGTGATTATTATCTAATGCTTGTTTAGAACAAAAACAAGCAATCAAAGCAAATGAATCTCGCCATTCTCACTGTTGTCTTATGGTGCACCATTTCATTTCAGATCCCTGAATTAGAGAAGTGCATATCTCACAAAACTGGCTGTGGAAAGTAATGCAGGCTTCCCCCATAGTACAAGGGATGCCAGACCTGGCAGTGGAGCAGGAGAAGTTTTTATTGCTAATCACAAATGCTTGCTCTCTTACTGATAATAAGACCAAGAAATCAGTATCAAGAGCTTTAAAATGGAGATTTATTTTATCATGTAATCAAAACAACCCAAAACTTCAAATAGAGTTGTTAGCCCCTTGAAATGATTTGTAACTGAACTCATTCTGAAATCTTTCTTTGACTTCAGTGAGATCTGAAAAATATATCCATAACACTAGGTTCAGTTATTGATTCAGTACAACAGGCCAGTTAACATCTCTAAGCTGTGAACTGTCTGTATCTATTAGAGCCTGAAATGCAACATAGCATTGAAGTCTCCTTCTTGCCTTCTCTGGCTCCCACTTCCAGTAGGGTCTTTTCTTCTGTACCATAACAATATGTTATTGAGATGCCATGCTGACATCCCAAATCTCAAGAGGAAACAAAGTCACCAGAAATGTTGGTTGTTTTTTTATTATTTATCTGCTTAAGACCACCTCTCAGCTATTCCAGTGTCAGGGGAATAGGGATCTTTGACTCCAGTTTGGCTGCACCAGAATGCTGCATATTTTTACTGCCAGCAGTGCCCTGCCACAGCCTATCGCTTTGAGCTTTGCCACTGAGATCCCACTGGAGGACTTCAGTGTTCAATCGTGCTAATGGGTCTTCCTCTGCCTGAGTGCTGTACTTATGCAGGTATGAATTTCCCAGGAACTGGCAAGAGAGAAGGAAAAAGGGAGAAGGCAGGAAAGTGCTAGTTTCCTGCCCTTTGCTGCCCTGCCACAACAGTGACACCATCCCTGTTTTCAGAGCCATGGAACCGACGACCACATGCCCATTTGAAGGATTTGGTGAAACACCATGTCATTATTTTGGGACCATAGTCTTAGCATGTGAATGACATCATGCATTTTTGATGGGAAAGGCAAAGTGGGAGAATTGTGTCTGGCAGAACAGAGTGCAGGTTGCAATGTTTCTTGGTTCCTGGTGGATTTTCCACCATGGCTTCAGAAGAGCTTTTTAGCAAATATAGTGTGTTTGGTTACTTAATTTACAGAACATAAGTTTCGGGTGATGGAGTGATAGATTTGATATTCTAGACCCAAATTATATATGACTTTAAAAACAGAAACCTAGATCTCAAAGCTATTGTACTGTATAGGCAAAAGGCAGCCTGCTATACTTGTAGTGACATGTATTGCAAATAAACTATAGCTTTACATACTTAAGATGTTGAATTTCTTTTAATCCTTAATAGGCCAGCATTTCCACATTATAAACACTGTATTAATGCATGCAAATGCTCACAGTGTTTCATCATTTAAATTGACTTTTCATTTTCATGTATATCTGGCAGGTACAATTAGCATTCCTATGCAGGGTTGACTGCTTTATTACTTGTTCCAATAGTTTGATAATAGACACCCAGACCATGGCTATAACTCTAGAGCTCTAGGATACCCACAGCGCACTGGCAGATGAATTGACAGATTGATAACAGTTATTATGATTTACTAGTATCTAATCATATCAACCCCACCTCTCAGTTTCCATATCACCATTAAAAATATTTAAACATTCCTTGATTGATTTTGAAAAAGGAAATACTTAATGTTGCTGATTTTGACAAGTAACAGAGTACATGGTACTGTGCAGATTATTCTGTCAGGCAATTGGAAGAACCTAGAAGATGAATCCTGTGCATCATAATGTATCAGAAATAGTACCACTGCAGGCAAAGAAGTTACATGAGGTTAAAATCTTGGCACATGATAAGCTGGAGGATCAGGCTTTGTGCATCAGTCTTTTCACTCATCATTTCCTGATACAACTCTCCAAAGTCCATATTATTCTATACAGTTTAAGAACTGTACTGAAAAACACCATTATAGGTCTGATACCTGAGCCATTTATATTAATCTTCTGACATAAGAATGTTTTGTGACAAAGTAAAGCCAGAATAAAACAAACAATTGTTGTTCTGCTTTAAGCTTGTGTAATAAATACGTAAGACAAAAAATAAATAATGAAGATAAAAACTCACCCCTTTCACCCTTTTAAATTGCGAACATCAGAACTCCATTGGTGTGTACTGAACTATCCTAACAGTGCTATTACTAATGTAGGTCATTTTGGTGTTTGTTTGTTTGTTTGTTTCCCTCTCTCTTCACATTTTTCTGTTAAAAAGCTCCAAAAACAGAAAAAATGCTAATATAAAGTGATCGCTGTGCCAGTTTCCTATAGATTAAACTATTTAGCTATGCTGATTACTCTAGAATGTATTCTTAGGCTTCCCTGGGCATCATCACAAATTAAGTTGAACAGCATTTTCAATGAGAAAATAAGAAACATGAAGGGCAAAAATGTATGTCATTAACTTGTGAATTTTCTGAGATAAAGAGAACAGAGAACTCCTGCATTAGTCTGAAATTCCCAGCTATTATCCTGTGGGCAAAGCATGTAAATCTAGCTTTAGCAGTAATATAGGTCCAAAATTGAAATCTTGTATTAAAATAATAAGCTGTTTTGTTGTTGATGATGTTGTTGTTAATGTTGTTGATGTTGTTTTAATTATGTGGAAGTAGACAAGCAAAAGCTGGAAAGGTTCTACTACAATCAGAAGACATAAATGTTCAATATGGTATTTTTCTAGCTTTGTGCACTTCAGAGATGGCAGATGTGAAAGTAGAGGTAGAAACTGCTATTTCCCCTTTATCATAATGAAAGCAGAGCATATCAGGTAGAGTTGTGTTTACATAAGTTCCATAAAGTATGCCTGATTTGGCAACACGGTAAGCAGGTGGATCTGTTCAAAATAGTCATTATTCGTTTTCTCTTTCCGCAGCTTGATCACTATCCTCCAACAAGTTACAGCCTGCCAACAGCATCTGACATACTGTTCAATTCCCCAAAGGCACTCTTCCTAGGAAAAGTTATAGGTGAGATTTCATTTTATACTTGGTTATTTTATTAGGTATTTTCAGAGAATACTGAAAACCATAAGTGCATGGGACAATGCTCTGCATAGCATTTGCAGCAGGACACTCACTGAACATGTCATTCTAGACATGAAGATGGTGCTACTGGAGTTATACTTAAAAGAAGGGTATGTTCACTTTGTCACATAGACTGATGTGTACACAAATAAAGATCACCTGGCCAATGCAGGTACAATCCAGATACAAGGTAGAGGGACATTTGGAATACCGTATTTGTGCAGTTGTTCTGGACCCTAGACACCCTCTAGGTGTCCAGTGCAGAGAATATGAGAAATCACTGAGACCACTGCTTTTGCAAAAGGTTGCTGAAGTTATTTTGAACAGTATAATTCACTGTGAAGTTGTCATATATTTCATATAATGCCATTATCAGCGCAGTAAGCCTTCCTACACCAACGTATGCCACACCTTTTGTGGCATAACTATCCCTCATCAGTCTGACAAAACTACCACTTCTCACTGGTGAAGCCCACCAGTTAGATCATTCAGAAGTCTGTAACCCCTACAAAAACATTCACCCTCTCTACATTTTCTATCCCTTTTATGGACCTTGTTGTTATTTCCCTGCGCAGCAGCTACCTGGTCAGCTCCTCAGATGAACTCAAAAAGCAGCACAGATGCATCTGTAACTGCCTTGGCCTTGCTTTTAGGCCATTCTAGTTTCCATAGCTCTATTTCTCCACTACTGCACTTCGAAATGAATTTTCGGGGTCACTCATTTCAAGAATCAACTATTCCCCTGATTCTCATAGCTTTTAAGGCACACTCTTTCCACTTTCAGAGACAGAGGGGTATTGATATTATTTCTTCTAAGTGCTTTGTACATGAATGTGGTTGTCTGAACTAAGTGAAGTGCTTAATTCAGAAAATTGCAAGCTTTTCTTTGTTAAGTGGGATAAAGCAAAAATCTGCAAACCCCATGCACTGACTTTTGAAGTGGAAAAGCAATTGACCTTATAGCTAATGTAACTTTTCAAAGATATATTTTTCCATTAGTTTTGTTTTTAAAAATTAATGTGTTGAACTTCTGTGAAATAGGAAATCAAAGGCCTTTAAAATGGTTGGTTAGTGAGAGAGCCATGAACTATTTTCTGGTGTTCTCAAAGTCAGATATATATGATAGAAAAGATTATGTGACATGATTTTGGTGAGTCACTGGAAATCACATTCATTCTCCTCTCACTGCACTAAATTCAGGCCATCAGAGTAGAACCAGCTTCCCTACTGAGCCAGGCTACTCTCCTCTTCATTCATTAACTCAAGGCAAGGAGATGAGCATTCAGCAATTGGAATAACTCTGAAGTTAAAGAGTGGGGCCTGACTTGTTCTTCATAGGTAATTGTTATCAAAAATATAAAGTTCAAAAGCTATTAATTTGCTTAAGGGTGTTGCAGTAACTGTCTCAAGTAATGGATTCATTGCCAGAGATTGCTTTGAGATGGCAACTCTTTTTCATGCATCTAAGAAACTGCTACATTATGGCAGTACTGCCTCCGCAATCCACTCTTCTAAATAAACTTAAATTTTTGAATGGTTGTTTGAATTCAGGTAAAACTGGTACTTTCCCTATTACTATGAGGTGATATTTTGGAGGAATCTGAGTGCAATACATGAGATATGTATATGGAGATAGGTATACAACAGAGATAATACTGCAGTGAAAAAGATGCATAAAAGAATGAAGGGAAATAGAAGGACAACTCCTAAAATGCAGAAGAAAACAATGCACTGTTCACCGTGAAAATAAAAAAAAAAAAAAAAATAAAAATAAAAATAAAAATAAATTAAAAAAAAAAAAAAAAGGAAAAAGGAACAAGCACATAATGAAAGAGAAAAAGAAATACTGTGTGTGCTACACTCTAAAATGTTCTGACTGCAGAGTGGTTAAACAGTTGGAGGCACCAAGTTGCCTTCAACATATTCCTTCCCTAAACACTGTTTTCTGTGTTGTGTTTAAGTACTCTGATTCTGAAATTTTCTTTAGGCATTCTTGGAGAATAAAGGGTCTGCAAGTACTGGGCAGATCAGATGGTTCATCACACAATGCTTCATGTCTAGGATACTTAAGTACGGTGACTGAAAGGCCCGATCATAGGTCCAAATAAAATGAGTTGTTGACTCAGTTCTGTTCCTACAGATCTAGACCCAAAACACCTCACATTATTTGCCTCATTTGCAAAAAGTCATGTATGTGTTTCAAAATAGAGTTTTAAGCATCCTGTGACTGTTAATATCACAGGATTTACTTTTTGAGAATAAAGAAATGTAAAGGAAAACAATAGCAGAGACCAGTGAATATAATTTTACTTTTGTTATGTCATAAGGGAAATTTCAAATATCTTGGAACTTATACTTCACATTCCTCTCACTCTTTACAAATAGGGTAAACTGAAGAGAGTGATTGAAAGCAATTTTCAAATCTAGAATTTGAAAGAGTAACCATAGTCCTGATAATATGTGTCCTAAAAATCTGTATGGTACAGCTGAAGATTATCATCAGGAAACATTGCCAGAGGAAACACTGAGGCCCACCTTCAGCTCCTCTGCTAACTAAAGGTTAAGAAAAGGCAAAAGTATTGCAATATCCTAAAGGAATAAACAGGTTATATTTCTGTTTTCCCGTGCTACTTATGATTTTAAGTCTCTTACAACAGCATCCCTGTTTCAGAAGATGTTGTCATCAATTGTTACAAGCATTATCATGCCTTTACTATATATTTCATATCCTCTTGTCCCTGGGATTCATTACTTCAGTTGTTAAGTGCATAAGATAGTATTAGAATGGTTGGGAATATGAAGGACAGTGATTCATTTGTTTCCTCTCCTCTGCTTATGTCATTATCTTTTGCTGAATAGGGTATTTTATTAAGTAAAAAAGCAAATCAGTACTGAAGAAGCAAAAACAAAAACAAACAAAAAAATCCCCTGTCCTTTTGCCAAAGAAAAAGTGAATTTATCTCCAGAAACATTGATTTCCTGGTGTAAAACTTGTGCATCTGACCATCACTGTTGATCAACTTTACTGTGCTATTTTCAGAGTAATGTTGAATGAGGGAGGAGACCGTTAACACTTACACCAGTTCAGCAGTCTGAAAAGCAAAGTAGATGCAGAATGCAGTATCTTTAAAGCTTCTAATTTTCACATCGTACTGGCTAGACATATTTTAGTGGCCCAAAGAGATTAGCACCAATGGAAAATCTGGGTACATATATCAAGTTACAATTTGTACCCACCTGCAATTACATTCTCTAAATGTGCAATTTGGGAATAGCGTCATAATTTCACTGCTGTGCTGGCATCAGTTGCATTCAATTTCTGTTATTCCCATACTAGGCAATTCTTATTTGTCACTAAAAATGAAGGCAGGGTCCTATTTTTAAAAACAGATGGGTTTTTGAAGAGCACTTTGGAACAATCTTACCAAGGAACTGATCTTCTGCCTGTCTTATTTCCATTTTTATTTAAGTTATTTGCATAGGAGCAGCAGCTTCTGCCACATCTGTGCTTGCTGTGATAGCTCATCCAGTACCAATCAGAATGATCATTTGTACAACACCTACCACAATGCAACACCACTCTCTGCTCTAGGTGCTACAACAAAATGGCTGGTTTAAAAAATCATGATGAAATGTCTCTGTGCCTCATAACAGTATATAATATTTTCTGTAAATCAGGAGGGTCAGACTAGAAATAAAAATAAATGATTGAATTGCAGTTGTAATCAGGGACAATTTCTCCTTCTTTAAATTGAGGTGTTTTTTACTTTCCTGAAATATTTTCCAGAAAATGCAATTGTTCACTGCCTTTCAAAACAGTGACAGAAAATACTTTCAGTTTTCCGGGAAACTGGAGGTAAAGGTCATTCTTACAGAGGCAAAAAGGATTTTTGATTTGAGATATGAAATAAAGCTTGAGGAGGCAAGTAATAAACAATCTTGTTTTATGTGAATGCCTCATAATAAAAACACTAGTGAAATGCAGGATTTTGTAAATAAGATAAAAGGGAATTGTTAATGTTTCAAGGAATGTATTTCATCTGTTATTCAAAGATTCTAAGGATTTGAAAGCTGACACAGACAAGGTAAGAGGGCAAAGCTGGTTATCAGGATAACCAGTAATGAAGAGAAAAAATAAAATATTAACAATATGACATTAAGTGTTATTTGTTATTGTTCAGATTGGAATCTGAATTTTCATTTGCATTTCAACTTAAGACTCATTACTGAGGTAGAATAGAACACAGGTTCAGTTTTCCCTCTAAGTACTATGGCTTTGGATAGAATGCTCAGGTTTGTCTTCACATCCTTTTCAGAGGCCTACAGCAATTACTGGTATGTGAACTTTCTATATAGAGAACTGATGTCATAGTCTGTACTGTATTATTTGAATAAAAGTAGAATACTTATATGGGTTTTAATATGTATTAGGAAAGAAGTAGTTACACAATTAGACATGATTTTGTAAAATCATCATTTGCTGAACAGAAATAGTTTGAGGGTTTCTTAACAGCATCTTTGATTGAGCACAGAAACACTGAGATCAGACAAGTGTTGTTGAGAAAGTGGCAGGGAATAAAAGGTAATGTGTTTCTTGTCTGTTTTCCATCTCCACCAACCACTCCAAATCAAGTGATATAATTTCAAAAACACTTAAATATTCCCTTGGAAACAATCAACATAGTACAAGTCATCTCTTAGCACATTTAGATTATCATTCCAGAACCAATAGCTGTCCATGCAGCTAGTTAACCTCTGTAGACTCCATTTATGTCTCTGTCTCATCCTAGTGTCCTTCAGGTACTACCAGCAAGAATAGTAAAAAAGGAACAAACTTTAATGTCTGCATTTCTTCTTACAAAAGCAGCTGCCATCACTCTACAACTAAAGTGAAATCCTGGAAATCAACAAAAGCTCCTAATTGATAAGGAAAGAACCCAAGGCATCTCTCCAGATAGCTGCTGAATAATAGGACAAAAAAAAAAAAATCAAAATCTTTTGAACTACCAGCAGGTACAATGACAATTTTTCCAAGAGGTAAATATTCTTTACTACTAAGATACTTTCTTTCCCATCAAACAAGCATGACAAACAAACATTGACACTTCAATGCTATTAACTGAGTAACAGAAATGATTTATAATGTAATTCATCCTACCAAACATCATACACTTTCAAAAACAACTTTAATGTCCATGTTTCCACACTACTGCAGTTTATCACTTAGTGGGCTTGTGTCATACCAAAGCAAGTTACACTGTCTAAACCTATGAATGTCTTTGAGAACATTTACCCTCTTTAAAGAGTGTTTTGATAGCCTTAAAAAGTATTATTTAGGACCTGGACATTGTCATCATTGGCACTCAGTTTGAGTATGCTGCTTGGTGCTTCCATAATCTGCTATGAAGGTAATGTTAATCAAGGATATCACTTACCCAAATACCAATCAGGTCTCTGATACTGCAAGGTACTTTGCTCAGCTCCTAAATTCAAATCATAGAAGATAACTCAGAGTCATAAATAGATTACTAACGATCTAAAAGTGTTCTTCTACTATACACCTTTGACACATATGTGTTACTAATTCATGATCATAATGAGGTTAGCACCTTATTGTATGTATCAGCAATGTGGCAGTGAGGACTCCTCTGCTTGTTTGCTCTGTGGCTCTCCTTTATTTTGAAGTGTTAGTTCAAAATAAACAGTTGACAGTTAATCCAAGTGCAGGGTAGCTTAGCCTACTTTCAGAGATAATGAGCAGAAAACAGCTAGCATGCAGTAACTTACTTCAAAGTAACTGCGACTTCATTTCTCAGCATAAGCATTAACATTCAGTACTGTAAACTCAGAGAGAATGAATATGTATATTGTCAAAGTAGGAGCCCTCCTGCTACAGTAGCAGGTGAATATTAAAATGTGCTCTGCATGAGTCACGCATGAATTATCATACAAAGATACAACATCTGGACACTTTTCCTTCTCTTCCAAAAGTGCTTCCACAACACCGCTGTATAGTAGCATTAGTCTGGTAAAAACTCCTCCAGGATTTAATATTGCCTATCGCTCTGACCTCATATCTGTCAGTCAGTCTGTTTATATCTTACGCTTTGAAGAGTTTCTGGTTATGGCAGAAATGTTCCACAGCTCTTCTAGTTAAAACAAGAACTAATATATATTTTTTTAATATATTTATTATTATTATTATTATTATTATTATTATTATTATTATTATTATACCTCTGATCTTTTGACCTATCTGGTTTCTCCAAGAAATCAGATCTACAAGACACATTCAGAAAGTAAAATTGCCCATCTACAAGCCAATGAGAGGGGAGCCCATCTACCTCAGTAAATTCTGTGGCAGGAATCAGGGTAGCCCAAGCAGAGTTTATCTTTCGAAAACTAGACTGAAGAAGTGAAGCCAAGACTTATTCATTGGTACAGTTTTCTTCTCATCATTTGTGCTGCAGCCTCTTTTCATTTTTCAAAATACTGTAGTGTTCAGTTTCTGCTTCACTGGCCAGCTGACAGCTCCAGGGAGACAGACAAGCTGGAGTCAGCTGGATACTATGGCAATTGCAGTAGTCATGGGTATAGCAAGGTCTGCTCTTCTAAAAACAAGTAAAGCTTAGTGCGTTACCTGGAATTGTCTCCTTCCACTAACTTTTCACTCTTCAGGTCACATTTTATCTCCCAGCCCTTGTCCCTTCCTTTGTAGCTGATGGCTGTCCTTATTGCAGTATTCTCTGAAAAAAAGACTTCACTGATTAATGGTCTTCAGGTCTTCTGTGGGCATCAACAGCTCCAGAGGGTTATCTACCTTTTTCATTTCATGCTCTTCTAGCATTCATACAAGCCTGTAGAAGGTTGCCAGAGTCTCGTTGTTCTTAAATTGTTGTTTTGTTTTTTTTTCCTTTAAGCTTTAAGATGTCTGAAAATTGTTTTGTGTAAGTTATTCTGCAAAATCTTGCTGAGAGAATAATCCCATCATTCTTCCATTCCTTCCAATGTATGTATCTACTGGTCCTGAAAAAAAAAAAAAAAAAAAAAAAAAAAAAAGAGAGAGAGAGAGAGACTGTAAAGGCTTTAATTCAGTTTATGCCATTTTGATTTTGAATAGACTATTTGCACAAGTCTTATTTGACATTCAAATGATAACACCATTTAAAAGTAATTGAATAAGAGCAAAAGTTAAACTTCAGTAATTAGAGTGACCTTTTCATAACTTCTGTATTTTGTTAAGGTGGTATGCCTTAGTTACACAAGTTTTCCCTACCAAAGGAAGAGAGGAACCATTTCACCTGTACTGTGTTATATCTAGTAGTATTTTATTTCAAATATGGATGCTTCAAAAGGTCAAGAGGGAAACAGAACATGTTAAGATCACCAAGGACACCAATGAAATCTGCTGCTGCCCTATAAAATTATAATGGCATAGACAGTGAAATCAGAGTGCTGGGAGCACTTTGGATTGTATATCATAAAACAAAGAGTCTGAAAATAGAAATCCAAAGGCATACCTGAAGTGGAAAGTGAGAATGTTATAATTTTCCTCCAAGTATAAACAGAGTAAAAAATAAAAATCAGAATAAATCTCTCCTAAATTAATAGGAGAGAGAACTGACAAAATAATAACAAGAACAAGAACAATTGTTACCATGCCAAGTCATGAGACTCTAGATTTTACATCACTTTATCTAACATGCCCAACTTCTGCCCATGGTTCCAAATGCAAAACACTGAAAAAATAGTATGAACATTCACCCATATTTTGACAAGAAACAGCTGTATAAATATCCGTTCTGGCCAGATTATCTTGGTTGGGGCAGATAATCTACAGACCATTCCTTGTAAGGACAGGTAAACAAATTCTGTCTAATTCAAAACTCATTCATTGTTTGACAGTTGAAAACAGCTTCAGTTTTTATCTGATGCTTGTTTCACTTAGGAAAGACAGTGGGGTAGAAATCAGAACAAAACAATTTGTGGTCTGACAAAAACGTTGAAACTAAAATTCTCATCTCTGGTCAAATGAATGAGAATGTCTCCAAGAGACTGTGGTGTGCTTCAAAATCTGAGATATTTTCAGAGTGCCTGACAGACAACAGAAGTGGCTTGTGTCCCTTGTTTGGAAAGATCACTGAGATTAAGTCAACCACCTCCCTCATCAGCTGACCTAGTTTTCACTCTCGTTAACACACTCCCATGTCCTCTCCTGATCTACAATTGTCTGTTATGACAGAAGTACCAGAGGTTTCCTAGAGCCTAGAAAAAGTTTGTTCAGATTTCTGGGGGACCTGGGAAAAGCAAGGAATATAAAAATTCCTAGAATGTGAACTAGACAGAAATTTCCTGGTGTATGTTGCTGTGCCTGAAATGATAAAGCCTAATAGGACACCAGGACAATTGTCCCTAGTAAATCACGGAACTGATGCACTAATGTACTAATGCATCTTTGCACAATGGGACTCAGAGCTGCGCCAGGCTTGGGCAGTGTTCATTGTCTCACAGGAGTAAACCTGTCCATGTAAATAGGCTTTAAGCTGTACAGCTCTGTAAGATGACATTCATCTCAGTTCAAAGGCTCAGCACGATGTCTTTGCACTATTAAACCCTGTTTTAATCCATAGTATTAAGTAGATCTTCTATAGCGCATAAAGTAAGCCTATATTGCACTGCTGTTTTCTGTACCAGAAAAAGTCCCTCTGTTCTGCTTGTCAAGATAAAGTAAAATAAAGTGAAGATATTCTCAAACAAGTAATGAATAAATGTGACAATAAGTTAATATGTTTATCAGTACTTTGTATTGAAATATCAATTCATGGTCTAAGTTATTCCTTGTGAATAATTTGTTCAAATCCCATTATTACCAACAATAAGGAATAAATAAATAAATAAATGCATTAAATGAAAAGGAAAAAGTGAAATACATTATGGGAAGTAATGTTACATTAAGACAGACATTTGACTGTAGGCTATTTTGTATTTCTTTTAGAAGAAATGCTGTCATTATTTAAATCTCAGAACCACCAGCTGATTGATATCGTATCATTACATAAGCCCTTTCTGATAGGTAAAATAATGAACTCTCCATCTGCATATTTCAGGGAACAGCTAAAACACTGTTAGTTGCCGCTGAGAAGGAACTTATTCAAAAGATTGTTTGTTCCATTTTGAATGGCTTCAGCTGTTTCTGTGCTGCAGATAACATGCATTGTAGTTGCATAAGTGACCTATCTTAAAAGTTGCCATAGTACTATATTCCTGACACCACTCAACATAGATTCGTTGTCAATGTTTATTTGCATGATATTAAGGTATGCCTAGAAGGAATACACTGAGAGCAGTCACCCTAAACTGATCATTGATGCTTGCTGTGTCTCAGCCACCAGTAGCAAATTAGACATACACACTTTATTTAGACTTTTGATCCATGTTTTTCATTTGCAGCTTCATAAATGGTGAAACATGTTTCAGACAAATTTCAGACAGACCCAATTTCAAGTCAAAACATGGCAGTAAGACACCAAAGTGGGGAAGGCAGTATCTTACCTGTTGGTGAAGGAAGACATTTACCAGCCACTAAGATACAGGAGGTCTGGTCTAACAAGTAGGCTTTCATATATCTAAGGAAATTAAACAAATTATTTTAATTAAATAATTTAGATTGTCTTCTGAGTCACAAAATAATAGTATGACATTCACTGGGAAACAAGGAAACTGTCTGGATCCACACAAGTCTTCAATGGACAGTTTCCTTGTTTCCTTCAGTATTTACTGTAGCAGTTAAATTTTTTCACCAATATCAAGGAATGATCTAAATTTAGCTGTAAGAGGAAAGATGCTCCTTAAAGGATTTAGAAATTTAAGATTTAGGATTTAGAAAGGATTTAACCCTCTGTTAGGTGTGTTATTTTGATGGAGGCTTTGAAATGGTTCTCTCATCTCTTTTTGTCCTCTTAAAATATGGTCTTTTATTTGCATGATATATTTTACAAAAATTTTAGTGGTTTCAAAAATACCTCTCGGGATAGTATTGTTTCTAAATAGCTTCCTGAATTAGATTCAGAGGTTTCCTACAGCACAGTCTATAACATTAATGGCTCCTCGTGTTGCAGTCTGATTGCTTATTCTGATATTAGTATTAGTAACATTGCCATAGCATTCACTGTGACAGTTACTGATCCTCAGATTTAGATGCCATAATAAATTTCTATTTAATCTGCAATAGAGTGATTAGTTTATAAACACCCCATTTAAATGCAACAGGAATAAACCCATATATTTTTAGAGAAGCCTGTTTCCTTTCCCATAAATGTACACCACTTTCCAGAAAGAATTTCTCAATGACTACATGAACTTACAAATCTGTCACAGTGACTAAAATGTTGGGCTGTGCTCCACTAGCAATTGAAGCAGTTGAATGAGATTACAGTCAATCTCCCACCATAAGGGAATATTTTAATCTTATTCAGTCTGATAGTAAAATACTATATACTATCACTATTTTTATTACTTCTTCCTATCTTCTGCTTTTTTTCAGAGAGTGTTCAGAATGTTGCCAATCCTCGTAGGTGTTTTTTTTTGTTGTTTTTTTTTTTGTTTTTTTTTTTTTTTTTTTGTGTGTGTGTTTGTTTGTTTGTTTTTCAGAGGTTTTCAGCTGCCACGAGGTTATATGAAAAAGCTTGCTGATCAACAAAATCATCTCTTGATCCTTCTTTCCATTTGGAAAATCCAAACTGTGTGAAGTTTTTACCGTAATACATATAGTTCCTAAAAAAAGTCCAGGAATAGAAGCATATTTGCCATCCAGCATGTCAGAAAAATTGAAATTTTTAAAATAAGCAAGCTAAAATGACCTCTCTCCACCCACACTCCCCAAAAATAAATAAATAATTCTTTGTCTTTGAGAATTATTCTTAAAGGGTTTCTTAAGTTGTAGATGATGAGGCACCTCTTAAACACTGATACTGTGAGACACCTTCAGGGACAACCACTATTACAGTGTAGTTGTATAACTTGACAAGCTGTCATATCTTTCTTCTTGAGCCAATTTTGAGGTGATTTCAGTTTAGCACCTTGAAAACATAAGTTTCTTCACTCATTAAATATTTGCTAAACATAAAATTGATACAATGTCCCACATCCTTTGGCTGATGGCAACCTCTTTCTGGTTTTATGCTTGCTTCTACATTCTCACAGGATTCTTTGCAAGACACTCAATAATGTGACAAATGAAGGTGGGAACTGTCTACAAGTATGCATTTATAAGGGTAGGAATTAGACTCTTTTTCCATATATTGTTCAGTAATGTAGGGCTTCCCTATAATTAAAAAAATATAATTATAGTTAAATAAAATAATAAAATAAAATAAAATAAAATAAAATAAAATAAAATAAAATAAAATAAAATAAAATAAAATAAAATAAAATAAAATAAAATAAAATAAAATAAAATAAAATAATAGAAGTTTAAAAGATGCATTGATTAAGACAGTAGCTAAATTTGATTTACTGACATTATAGGGTGAGAATCGGAGATTATAAAAGACATACAAAGGCTAATGAACTGTCTGATAATTCATTAGTATTCATTATTATTATTATTATTATTCATTATTAGGAAAAGACAATACAGAGCTCATGAGAAAGAACAGCACCCAACCAGACAAACAAAAAGTGTATTAGTAGCTAGGACTGATCCAAGTCTAAAAGTACAGAAGCTGAACAATTGCAAAAGCTGTGGGAGAAACAGAGGGACACAAACTTCAAATACAGCTTCTCAGACTGTTTTATTTTATATTGAGAGCCCAAATTTTACTTATTTTTTTACCTCTTAGTAAGACTACTTTAACAGTTGAGCACTTTCCTTTTCTATTCCCCAATGAAATAAAAATGAAAAAAAGTCAGAAGGTTTAATAAGCCATGACAAATCTTGGTACAGCAGTGAAGAAGAAAGAACTGGCAATGTTCTCAGAAGACTGTAATTAATTATTTTAAGGTGAAGTTATTATCTAATTTTCTCTTTATCACTTTTCCCATGAAATCTTTTGACGAAGCTGCACAAGAGAGCATAAATGACTTCTACAAAATATCAAGTGCAAACTAACTTAAAATTTGTAAAACTTCATCTTTGTTGCAGCGTGGGCCTAATTCTCCCAGTTGTGAACTGACGAATACCAAAACACAAACCCCAAATACACCAGAACACTTCTTAGCTAATAGTTAATATTGAATATACTGGTACTGTTATGTAAATACACTTTTGTCTCTATACTATATGTTAGTATGTTCATTTATTAAGATGGGTTTTTTTGTTTTGTTTTGTTTTGTTTTGTTTTCCCACTAAAGAAATACTCTTTTCCCCAATAGAATAACTTTGTTTTGAGCCAAGAACATTCTTTTACTTGTTGATAGGTCTGTTCCCTTCCCTTCTTTTCAATTCAGTGTAGTCCAAGGGCCCATCTATGATTCATCTTTGTGGAATAAATAATAATAATAATTAAAAAAAAAAAAAAAAGACCAGAATGGTATGCTATATCTTAATAAAAATTTCTTAGCTATTTCTAATATTACTCACTCAAGCCATTACATAGTTTTTTTTTGTTGTTGTTGTTTTTTTGTTTTTTTGTTTTTTTTCCTGATTGCATGGTGTAAAAGGTTTAAAAGTAGACAAATAGGATACTCATAAAACTTAATGTAGTGAGGTCTGTGACTTATCACACTTAGAAATAATCTGGATTACCTTGGGTTACTCTTTGCATCTTGAGTGATTCCTACAGTAGATAGATTACTCATCATATATTTTAAAAAGCATTTCTGGCTCTTGGACACTAAAATTTCATAGAACTGTAGGGAGGTTAATAGTGCCAAAAATAACTTTGTTGCAGCACTAAAGAAGATGCACTTCACTACTCCTAAATACCATTGCAACCACTGAGATCCTCTTAAACTAGTGTTTTTGCTGATGTGTTAGAAAAGTGCATAGAGAAAAAGTATTTTGTGCATTGGTACTGGCCTCTTGTTTCAGATAATAGAGTCTTAGATCTCCGGCATGTAATTAAAGAATTGCAAAGCATTTGTATACCTTTCTTTTTTCTGGAAAGGTCTAGAAAGCAATACAATGAAAAAGCATATGAAAGTGGACAGTTGAATATGAGTTTAGGTAATCTTCAGATTATCCAAATTAATTTAAAATGTTAAAAGATGGGCTGTGAAAAATCCATCCATTAGTTATAGGATTTAACTCTAATCCTAAGGTTCACTAAGGAGAACTTATTCCACATTAGATCACTGTATTTGAAAAACATTTATTCCACCCACAGGAAATATCAAATAACAGTGACAATGAATTGAAAAGTTTTGTAAGGTTATTTCTCCTATCAGAAACTTTAGCATCATTTCCACTTGAATATTCATCTGGATGAAACAGGCAGTCTTTTAAAGCCATGAAATTCATGACAGCAGTGAAATCTCTCAAAACTGATCAAGTTCTGGAGAGTGAAGATCTCAAAGAGCTGTGAAAGCTGGTGAAAACTGTAGGAGCCACTTCTGCCCTAATGACCACACTGAAAGTTGTACCAGCTGCGGGGCTCTCCCTTGTTTGGGGAGAGGTGGTAAAATAATATCAGCAGTGAAAACTCCAGTCCTCAGGTATGCATGGAGACAGCAGAAAGAAAGTGTGGGAATGGAGCTCAGAAGCTGTGGCTGAATTGTGTGAATATAGCTGGGTACCAATCCTGCAGCACCTTTCCATCTTGGTTGCTGTGTAACTGTCACCCTGTGCTTCTCTGGATTCCAACCTCTATCATGAAGAAATCCAGAAAATCTGTTTTCCCACTAGGGATGCAGAGCTGGGAAAAGAAATTGGCATGGTTCACACAATACACTTCAGCAGAGCTAATGGCACTGGGCAGGATGCCTCAATAAGAATATCAGTGGCATCATTAGCAGAGCTGGTTAGGCTTTGCTAACCTTGTTTCCCATGTCTGAGCCCAAGTGCCTCTTCTTAACGCTGTTCTGTGCCATGTGGCCTATAGTCAAGTTCTTATAATTTAGATTGCTGACCTGCCTTCCTTTCTAGATCATTTTTTATAAATTGTTTGTTGCCTGATCATTACATTTCAGCTCTTGGCTGCATTGCTAAGTACAAAATTGATGTTAGAGATTTTTTTCCATTTATTTAAAAGGGTAGTTTGTGTAAAATTTCTTTTTTATTTTTTTTCTGGTTGCAGCACTATAAGCTTGCTGTAATACTGTCTTAGTCTATGCATTCAACAACAAAATGCAGTTCTGCATTCCTTCCCCTTGCAGCACACCTATAAAATAAACCATTTCCACTGAGCAGTGAGAGAGAGATTTCATGCATTGTATCTGGGGTAAATTTTTTGGTTATTGGTGTTCTTGTTTGTTTGTTTGTTTAAAAAAAAAAAAAAAAAAAAAAAAAAAGTGTCCAAAAAAATAGTAATGATTTTCCTCAAATTATTACCTACATCCATTCCACTAAAGGCAAAATAAGACCCTTGCATTCAGTAAGTCATTCTTTTTCAATACATTATCGTTGTCACTTATAAAGCTTATAAACACAGTGTGCTAGGGTATAAAGAGTCTAGGCACTAGAATAGATACAGAAGTAAAAATTTTACTGGCATGATAACCAGCACATTTGGAGAATGAATCTTAATATCTAAAGAAATGTGCGTTTTTCACTAAGATACTGAGCTCTCTGCTGTCAAGGCTACTTTTCAGCTTCATCACATGACACACCAGCAGCCAGAGACTAAAGACACTTTTGGGCAGCTTCTTCTCAATGGGCTTCTTCCTCCACAGGGCTCTGCTCCTCCACAGTCCAGCCATGGAAAGGCACTGTCCTGCAGTATCCTGCACTGTCAATGCAGTCAATGTCATTTCCATGTACAGCAAAAGATCTGAAATATCTGTTCGCAATACATTTGGACCTACAGAGTTTATGCATCAGAATGAGAATGAGGTATTTTAAAGTAATGCAATTACTTTAAGTAATGCAAAAGTAATGTAGCTTTCTCTCAGCTGTATCAAATGGATTTTGCACTGGCATATACTCTTTGCTTTGAAGAAGAATCCTAGTCAGCAGCTCTCTGAAAAGTGCCGGCAAGTGTTCAGAAGCCTGCGGATTTCTCTCCATTAATGCAGCAAGAACTTTGTAATTGCTTAAGGCTGTTAAGGATCCTGACTTTGTCACAGTCAGGATGTCACTGTCTTTTTCTCTAGAAAAAGAAGGAATGCCTGGCTGGCAGCTAACCTTGCATTGCATCTTGTACTGCGCTGAGAACTTTTTGTCAAGGAATGCACTGAAACCAGTGCATTAATTTTATAACACACTTTTTGTGCTAGAAATGAGATGGTATGCTGGACCCTGTCCTCATACAGGAAAATAAATATTTTCATCTGATGAGGATGCAGTTGCAGTGCATTTTATCTCAATTATATTCAGCTCAGGAGGCTGCAACCTATTTGTGTTGAGATTCAGAGTTCTGAAGAATATTCAGAGTTCTGTCTTTCTGGTGCTCTGGATCCAGCTCCTACTACCCTGTACTCACCCATGTTTCAGTGTTTCACAGGCCAATATGAGTCTGTGAGCGTGGAGCTGTGACATGGTCCATACAACATGGCAGAGCTCTGCGAGGCAGCTTTATCTAGCATCTTAGCATGAGCAAATTGTATGCACTTCCTCCTTTCTTCCAGAGTTCAAATGGCAATTGTTAGAAATGTCCATATTTCTATATTTTCAATTTAAAAAAAAAAAAAAAGTAAAACATATTGCCAATTGCTTAGGTAATTTCCATAAGAATAAAAGAGCTGGGATACCTTAGTTCTGAATATCAAGTTTGAAACTTGAGAGAAACTAAGATGTTTAACAATTGTGGGAATCGTTTAATATGGTTTTTGTTTGTTTGTTTGTTTTTTCCTGAAATTATCTTTATTATATAAATGAGTCTGAGGAAGAAAGAAAGTTTGGGAAGCTAGATCCTAAGCAGATAGTTTTAAGAAGCTAATGGGATGTTTCAGAGAGAAGTCCAGATAGCATTGATAACAGTATAGGAAAGGAAAAGACTGCTGGTTCCCCAGAAGCAATGTCTTAAGACATTGTAAACAGCAACTTGGGCCCAAAGGAGGGAAATAAGTTACTGAATGTCCAAATGAACAGTATGAAGTAGAACACCACCTTCTTCCACCAGGGCTGTGTTAACTGCTGCTTGAGAAGCTGGAGAGGTTCCATTTGGCTGAAAGCTAGCAAATGTCATTCTGATTTTCAAGAAGGGCAAGAAAGAAGACCTTGGTAATCACAGGCCTGTCAGTCTCACTTCAGTACCTGGTGAAAATATGGAGAAAATTATTCTGGGAGTTATTGAAAAACATCTAAAGGATAATGCAGTCATTGGTCACAGCCAATATTAGCTCATGAGGAAAAGGTCATAACAAACTTAACTTTCTTTTATGACAAGGTCACCCACGTAGTTGACCAAGGAAAGCCCATTGATGTAATCCTTTTAGATTTCAGTAAAGCTTTTGATACTCTTTCTCACAGTATCCTTCTGGACATCATACAGCTAGATAAATACATAATACAATGGATGAACAGTTAGCTGATGGGTTTTCATAAATGACTTGGATGTAGGATTTGAAGGTATACTGTGTAAGTTTACAGATGATACTACATTGGGAGGAGCTATTTACTCTATTGAGGGTAGAGAGATCTTCACGAATCTCTCTTAGAAAGCTGGGCGATCACTAACAATATGAAGTTTCAAGAGCAAGTGTTGGATTCTGCACCTGAGAAGGGGCAACCCTGGATATACGTACAGACTGGGGGATGAGAGGCTGGAGACCTGCCCCATAGAAAGGGATCTGGGTGTTTTGGTCAATGGCTAGTTGAATATGAGTCCACACTGTGACCTGGAAGCCAAAACGACCAACTGTATTCTGAGCTTTATCAAGCACGGCACTGCTAGATGGTTAAGGGAAATGATTGTCCCTCTCTACTCTGTGCTGGTGTGGCCTCACTTCAAGTCCTGTGTACAGATTTGGGCACTACAGTATAAAAAAGACTTAAAATTATTAGAGAGCATCCAAAGGAGGTCTCAATGATGGTGAAGGATCTAGAGGACAAGACATATGGCTTCAGTGGCTGAAGGTAATTGATTTGTTGAGACTAGAGAAGAAGAGACTGAGGTGCAACCATATTACAACTTACAGTTTTCTTGTGAGGGGGCAGGTGCTGATCTCTTCTGTCTGGTGACCAGGGGAATGGCATGAAACTGTGACAGGGGAGGTTCAGACTGGATATCAGGAACAGGTTCTTGACTGAGAGGGTAGCTGGGCACTGGAACAGGCTCCCCAGGGAAGTGGTCACAGCACTGAGCCTGACAGAATTCTAGAAGTCTGAACAATTGTCATGGTTTAACCCAGCCGGCAGCTAAACACCACGCAGCCGTTCGCTCACCCTCCCCCCTCCCTCTCTGGGACGGGGGAGAGAAATGGAAAGTGAAGCCCGTGAGTTGAGATAAAGACAGTTTAATAAGACAGGAAAATAATAATAACAAAATAATAATAATAACAATAATAATAATAATAATAATACAATGGTGATAATAGGAAAATAATAATAATAATATGTACAAACAAGTGATGCACAATGCAATTGCTCACCACCCACTGACCGATGCCCAGCCTAACCCCGAGCAGTCCGGCCCCCTCCCCCCGGCTAGCCACCCCTATATATTGTTTAGCATGACGTCAGATGGTATGGAATACCCCTTTGGCTAGTTTGGGTCACCTGTCCTGGGTCTGTCCCCTCCCAGCTCTTACTGCACCCCCAGCCTGCCTGTTGGCAGGACAGAGCGAAAGGCTGAGATGTCCTTGGCTTGGTATAAGCACTGCTCTGCAACAATTAAAACATCAGGGTGTTATCAGCACTCTTCTCATCCTAAGCCAAAACACAGCATTCCACCAGCTACTAGGAAGAAAATTAATTCTGTTCTAACTGAAACCAGGACAACAATGCTCTCAGACATACAGTCTGATTTTTGGGTGGTCCTGTGTGGATCCTGGAGCTGGACTTGATTATCCTTGTGGGTCCCTTCCAACTCAGGATATCCTATGATTCTGTGATTCCACACACAGCTACAAGCATTGATCAGCAAGATTCACATTTTACTGCACCAACAAATCTGGTGACGAACGCTTGGGCCTACATGCCAATAAACTGCACTGGGTCAGTAGCATGCACTGTTCTTGGTGACCGAGGAATTCAGGCAAGAGTACCTAGAGGGAAAGGAAAGGGGTAAGAACAGAAGGGGCTGAGGAACAGAGCAGCAGAACCATGACAAACACAAACACGGGGCACAGAATAAAGCACCACCACAGAGAAACTGGAAAGCTGGCTGAACTTTAAAAACTATGCATAGAAGCTGTTGGGTTTTCTTGTGTGTTTTTTTTGTTGTCGTTTGTTTGAATTTTTTGTGTGTGTTTTTGTTTGTTTTTTTTTTTCACTGTTCCTACTGCCTGGACATGAGGCAAAGAAATGAAAAAATACCTTCCACTTCCTTCTTAATTATTATGGATTGGCTTCTGCACACTAACAAATTCAGCTCTCCAGGGGAAATGCATGGCAACAGCTTCACCTGAGCATATGAGAATTTGGCAAAAGCCTGTGCTGTTTTCACAGATCTTCAACTGACGGCATCAATTCTTGTGCTGGCATATTTCCATCCTCTTGAACTTCCAACCACAGGACATCACTACCATAAACAAAGCTAACAACATGTTGTTATCCCCCTTTGTATGCAAGGGAAAACTGCAGTGTAAGATTATGCAATTTTCTTCAGTGCTAATTTTCAAGTGACCTTCAGAGTTTGAGCAGCTGACAGAAAGTCCCCTGCTCCAACCTCCAACCTTGATGCTTTGCTATTTAACTATGCAACAGCCTTTTAAAACAAAGGTGCCAACTTGTCATAAATTTTGTAGCTATTAAGACAAATGAATGTGGTTTTACTACAGCTTAAATTCCTGCAATCTAAATCCAGTCTTTGCTTTTATTCTCTACACTGTTTCCTGAATCAAACTTCTGTTAGCAATGAACTGGAAGCAGGGAGAAAAGCAATAAGAAAATATTCATTTAATTGCTTCTAGCTTTCAGATTGACTCATCCACAAAAATCCCAAGTATAAAAAAAAGTTTGTGTGTTTTCTAAAAATGCTTGTTGGGAATTTATGCCAGTATTCAGGTCCTCTTGAAGAATTTCATACTGAGAATGCTTAAATACAGCCTTTTACAACTATCCATTAAAATGTTTTCTGAAGATGTGTACCTACCAGCTTGTAAGATGCTAAAAAAAAGAAAGCATATTGCTTTTACAGCTCACCTATCACAGTTCCTCCAGCTTTTCTGCCAACTTGCATTCACTCAGCAGCCAAGTAGTAACTCTAAGCAGATCGCTTGTCACTCAGAAATCTAGGACAAGTCACCACTGCAGCTGTGAGATTAAACTCTGTTTTGTACAGGCAGTGAATTGGAAAATGTTGTGGATACGATAGCAGATGTAAAGATAAATGTTATGCTCAGTAAATTCAGTATATCTAGAACATTTCAGCCTTGGTGTACATCTGGTGTACATGCTGATGTGTCACGCTGTTTTCTTTGTGCATTTCAATGCTGTCAGATGTGTGAGTGTGGCAAATCTCACTATTTTATTGAAACTACCAGCGCACAATATTTAGAATACTTAGAATGCTTATTTTTATCAGTGGGAGAAAGGATGGATAGAAAGAGATATTCTTTTTTTGTTTGTTTGTTTGTTTTTAACAACAAAAGAATCTTTAATGCTTTAGTCTGTCCTCAGATTACCTCAAATGGTTTCAGTCAGTAACAGTCTGTATTTCAGGGAATGGAGGAGACAGGTAGTATTCCAGAGGATTTAGTACTTCCGTAAAGTCAACATAGAGGTCATGATGAAAAACACTAAGATTTCAGCAGGTACTCAGATAATCCAACTTTTCCAGTTCTGTGAAGAACTGTCCCAGTGTGAAACAACTGTCTTCTCTCCAACTTAGCCTACAAATTCACATCACCTAGAGGCCTGAACCAACCATCTGATGTTTAAATCTCAAAGAAAAACTTATATTCTAATATTCTACCTGAACAATGTAACATGAAAATATTTTAAATAGTTTTTTTTTTTGTTGTTCATGTTTACATTTAATTTAATTTTAAAAACCCAGAAAAGAAAAGAGGTGAAGTGGTAGGTGTAACAACAGAATAAAAGACTAAATGTTGATAATACTTGGAAAAGAACAGGAAAGAAGGAGACAACTGACATGCAAAAGAAAAATGGACATGTGGGAAAAAAAAAAAAAAAGTGGTGAATAAGGAAGACAGGCAGCAAATACTGACTGGAAAACCTTAATAGGCAGTTGGTGATCTGTATTTCATAAATAGCATCACATACTTGAACAGAGAGGTCTTGAGATATATGATGCCAAACATAGTAAAACATCATAAACTGTTCCCCATATAAGTCACCAATTTCTCCTTAAAATCTGCAGTTCTCAAACTGACTTATCAGAAACCTCTGTACATTTTATGTGGAGATTTGTTCTTTAATTCCTCAAGTCTTGGAGCTCTTTCTTTTCATATTAATTCACTGGACTACTTCTCTTATTTGTACTGCAACTAATTCAGCAACATGGGACAGCAAAGATTTGGCTGCTCCACTATTTTACAATATGTATTTTATGCCTAGAACTTCCTTAAATTAATATTAAAACTCTGCTTGAGATTATTTTTGTATAGGTATTTTTATATTTTTTATAAAAACATAACCAAACAAAACCATTTAAAAAAACGATGCCAAGCAGACTGCTAAAAGAAACTGATCTCCTGCTAGAATGTGTGCATGCTTTGACATACTAAAGACTGCAGCTTCTTTATCTATTCAAATAACTTTTCTCTTCTTACAATGAAATCTCATCTGAATATTCTTACGTTCTGGAGATTTTACAGTTCATGCATTTCTGTATACACTAATTAAATATCTAATTTTCTAGTTGGGTCTCCAATTTAGATCTAATGTTTTGCCAGCTTATTCATTATTACCCTTTTGATTGGAAAGAATAAATTCATTCCTTGAAGAAGAGAATCATGTCTTAAATATATATATATATATATTTTTTTTTAATAAAATCTTACTTTAATTATCTAAGTTTCTTCTCTTTGGTATCTTGCCATAATTAATCCTTTATCTCTTTTTATTCTTGGTACATTGTTTTAGAAATTGAAAGGGCATTCATCCAAGAAAAAAAAAATAAAATCTCAAATCAGCAGGAAATAAATCTCTTCAACACAAGGAGCTGCAACATTTCTGCTTTGTCAAGAAACTACAGTCACTCCAAACAAAGTGAAGTACTTAATTATTATTAGATTTTCTTCAGTCTTCATACTGTGGTATACCACCAAGAGGCATTTCTGTTACATTAATTTTATCCAGAGAGTTGGGAAGTAATAGGAAAAATGCTTTTACTTCCAGAATTGTTGTTTTGTTGCCTCCCTCATTGTTTCTCCTATTGGAAGTTTCATATTTTCCTCATCTGCTACATAACACTTTTTCTGAAATATTTATAGTGAAAGTTTCTTGTATTTGTACGAAATCACTCATTGCTGTAAAACACCTATCACAGGCTTGATTTTGAGTTCTGGAAAATGTTCTTGTATTTTGCTCTAAGACATTTTGTCACTGCTATTTTCAGGTAGTTCACAGCCTGATCAACATTTGGCATAAAAACAGTTTTCTTCTTTCATGCCCTCTACAATTTCCTCTCACTTTTCTATTTTCCTGTTGCACTGCTGGGGCATGTATCATACAACAATCTCATCAAAGTCCCCCTGAATTTACTACTTTGTTTTGCACGGACAATACATCATCCTTTTCATCATACTGTTTGGGGGCTTTTCAAGGCTTGTTGAAATATCCACAAGATCAGTCAACCTTTATCCTGGTAAACTTGTTGCAGAGACGGCATATGTTAAATAGCAAGAAGGGAGACAATGCTTGAGACTGTCCTGGCAGGACAGGTTTGCAGTGCATGTAATGATGCAGTAAACTGATATGCCAGTTTGGGATTCAATATCCAGATTTTTAAAAATGGTTTAAAATAGCATAAAACCATCTGTCGTTGCACGACTGCAAAACCTGCAGTAGGAGCAAAGCAATGGTAGTGATAAATATAGAAAACCATTTTAAATAGAACAGTGTAGCAGTCATGTAAATTGCCCAATCAGTTCTGACCTTTGCAAAGAGATTCCACTCCTTGGATAATGAAACATGTCTTTCCACCAGTAGTTAAGAAGTCCACAAGACTCAGCATTCTGCTACTGTGTTTGAAAGCACTGGTAACAAGAGATTTACCTCTGATGCACTGATATAGCACAAAGGCAAAGTACAGCAGAAAAAAAATTTTAAGGGGGGGAGAAGGGTCCTGATTTATTTTTTCTCCTCAATGTTGATGTCAAGCAAATAGAACTTTGGAAGTGTATGTTTATAATGAGTATTGCGTAAGTCTGTTTCCTATAATAGATAATGACCACTGTTTTCCTTTTATCTCTTGAAAAATCTGTTCTCTGACATCATCATAACCCATATGAGAGAAAAACAGTGTCTGTGAAGACAAAATGAATAAACAAGGATACTGATTGTCCTAAATTTGGTGATTTGCAGAACAGCAAATCTTGTTGCTTTATAAAAGGCAAAGAAATACTGACTTTCTATTGTTACAGCAGACTTCTAGAAGTTCACTTTGGGTCATCATATGCCAGTAATTAAGATTAAATTTCCTTCTCAATTTGATCTGCACTGGGTATTCGTGGTATACTGTTAAAGATTGCTGACAAAACTGTAAAAAGGAGGGTAAAAGATGCCCCAAACCTCCTGAAGAATTTGTTATATTTGTCTATATTAATAATTATTTTCAATTATAGCTGATTATATCATAAATTACACATTGGCCATGACAGCAATTCAGTGTTAGAGTTCTGATAAGTGCATGAAGAGCTCAAACTAAGTTCTTGTATTTTTATATAATAAAAGAAAGTTGTATCTGTATTGTAATGGCTAATAGTCTAATAATGAACCAGAAAATTTTAAAGCCATACAGAAAAGCCATGGTGATCTGTAACTGGTTTACTTTGTTTATAAAGTAATGAGAATTTTGGACATTTTATGTGGTGCCAGGAAATTAGCGTGCCAGGGAAATCATATTTATTTCCTAAACTGAAATGTGAAGTCTGGAAGATCTGTATGGGTACACAACTCACTGTGAACAACTAACAACATATTTGAAAGGGCATTGGCTAAAGGTGTAATTTAAGTAAAATATCTTGGTCTATAACTTGATTTTAGGTCTGCAATTCATGATCTTTGCAGACAAGAATTAATTAAGTTCTGTGGCAGTGTGTTTTGTAGGGAAACTAAGAATAATTTTACTCCTTAAGTAGCTTGAAAGCTCAAATGGAACAGAGTTGCCCTAGAACTGCTTTTATTTCAGTGAATTATTTTTATTTTCATGGCAGACAACATGTGTTGTCTCCCTAAGGCCTCCCTAATTATGTGTCTAGCAGGCTGTCAGTCCTGCTAAAAAGAGAGGAAGATTTTTTTTTAGCTTTCATATAGTCTTCCCTTCTAACAGAGAAGGAGAGGTGTGTCAGCTAGTATGATACCAACTCTTGTTATGCATACGCTGTAACTATTTGCATTTACTTCACTGAAAATACAGCAATCTTAATTTTTCACTTGATATGAAGGAATGGAAATACTCCCTCTCGCAGTCATGGCAATACATACTCACTAATTTATCACAGTGGAGTGAAGGATGATGTTTCTGCCTTCTTTCTTCTCACAAGAGAGTGGCTTGGACTTAAGTCTCAACTGTTGCATTGCTGTATTAACACGAATTAATCACACTCACTCTGTAGCTTTTCTGTTTCCAATTTTAACAGATCTCCTTAAGCTTTCCAACTTTCTCTATGAATAACAGCAAAAAGTAATAACAGTAGTCCTGAATTTCATCCAGGTTTTTGTTTTTAATATATATATTAATAAATGATAGCAAATTTGTTGAGTGAATATTATTATCCCCATTTACAGGTGAGGTTCAAGTGACTTGGCTTGTCAAGTGACAAAGTAGTTGCTTATTTGGAAGTTGAAAAAGCACTTCCCACACTAATAGACAGATGGCACTGACTGTGTTTGGTACTGGATGAAGTCAGAGGAAGAAATGGAGATGTGTCTTCAGTTGTGCACCACCATAAAGCCAACGGGGCCTTTGTCTTTTGGCTTTAGCTGAACTTGCTTTCAGGTTGTTTATGTCTAAAATTCTTAGGATGTGTTTGCAGACCTTTCCTGAAAGAGGCTCCTTTGAATATGTCTTTTGGCCATATTTTCATAAATATTTGGGGCATCTGACTTCATGCATGACTTGTGGAATAGTAGAAAACTTGCAAACATTTTCTTGAACTCCAACCAATTGAGCAATAGAGGTTGGTGTAATGAGCTAGAGACAGACCTTGATGTTCCAGTAGTACACCAGAGATGCCAAAAATTACATTGAAAGCAAGCCTATATTGTTTATATTCAAATAGTTGACGGAAAAGCTGAATGTACTTCTGGAACGGCAACACATCAGGTGATGAAAAGGTATCACTTAATAACGACAGAAGCATTTAATGAAATGAGTAAGCACTTGTGGTGACTCCCAAAAATAATTCCAATCCCTTCAATTAGAGCACCCATCAGTTTAAATATAGGCTTCAGAGGAAGTGGGAAGGTACCTCGCTAGACAGCATCACAAAATTGTAACTCTTGTGCTGAAGCACTACTTAACAGAACCATGCAAAATGAAGCAAGAAGGAGAAAATAATAACCTAATCCAAGGTCTGGACCTTTTAAAATAATTGATTCATTCACTTCAGTAGAATTAGTCTTAACTCTCTATGTGGAAAAAATAAAATAAAATAAAATAAAATAAAATAAAATAAAATAAAATAAAATAAAATAAAATAAAATAAAATAAAATAAAATAAAATAAAATAAAATAAAATAAAATAAAATAAAATAAAATAAAATAAAAAGGGCTGATTAAAGCAGAAGTTGCCCCCCAGACTATGCTCTTAGGATGGATTTTTTAAGAGAATGATTTACTAAGAGAGCAAATTCAATCCCTTTTTTTCAATGCAAGGTGAGTGCTTTCTCAGTCATTTGCATATCCTGTAGGTATTATTTACAGGGTCTTCCAGATCAGAATGCAGAACCTTTCACCAGCCCGAACAATGATGGAGAATAATTACAATAGTAGTACCTGTGATTACTACCTAAAGTCCCCCCCTCAGACTGTAACTTCACTGTGGTAGGCTACATTTGGTTACTGGTTTAAGAGAACAGTCCCAATACAATGGCAATATTCTTCAGCCTGTCTTTTATTAATTTTTAATCATCTCTGTTGGTTCCATACCCTTGTTTGTATAAAATACATCATCCAGAAAGGGCACACATTTTTTGTTTAAAGCCATCCCCTCCTTGGGTAGTTCATTTCAACAGTTAGTCTGATATAACTTTAAAATTGAAGTTTATTTCCATTACATATTTGGCTCTTACTTAGACACTGAGTCTTGTTACACCTTTTTTTGGCTTAGTGTAAGAGCTCCTTAGCTCTTTGTACCTTCTTAGAATTAAAACACTTTTTTTTTTTTTTTTAATCAGATAGGTGAAATGACTTAATATTTTTCCTTTCCTGCTTTCATATCCAATGATTGTATCATCCGATTTTTGCTAGAGCATCACATCAAGAGTTTGCACCAATTAGGTTAGAAATTGCATTGGAAAAAATAGCCCTCCTGCTCCACTCTGTATAAGGCTAATAAGGCTACATTGTAGCCTTATTTGAACCCATGTACAACTCTGTACTCAACTATGCTGAAAATGCATTTTCTGTGATTGGGCTCATCTTACAAAGCAACCCAAGGTGCTTTGTAGGATTTTCCAGTTCTCAGAAAAATTTGTGTTGCCCACAAACTCAAACGGGAACAGATTTTACATTCTGAGTTATTCATGAGTTTTCTGAATAACAAGATACTAATCTCTGCCAAACCTCACACAAGCTTATGATCTACAATGTTTTTTCCACTGAACATGTGCTTAATTGATAGACTCTAATTTTATAAATCCAACATGCTATCAAGGCACATAGCCCTTTCGAAAATGTATTGAATCTCTGCAGTTATTTAGCTTTACCAAAATTGTATTCAGAGTCTCAAATCTGAAATTTATTTAAATGTTATTATTTATTCATTTATTTGAATATTTTGTTTGTCTGTTTGTTAATACAGAATTCTACATCACCTCTTCCACTACTTGGAAAAGTGGTATCAGGTTAATTATCACATCCCCTTTAGTTTTTTACTTTTTTTTTTTTTTTTTAACAAAGTTAAAGAATCTTCTGGTCTTCTGTAATTTCTCTAGTACTTAAAGGTATATCAAACACTGTAGGGACAGTAATCTCTTCAATTAACATCCAGGAGTTCTTAGAGAAGATATATTCTTCTCTAAGAGATATATTGTAAGGAATATATCCAAATAAAGTTATATGTTTCAGATTTTGTTTGGAGTTTTCCTCTAGTTAAAAGAAACATTCACATTCTCCTATGATATTAGCATAAAGACTTAAAGCTGTGGAACCTTGCTATTTGACATTAAAGTTACTCTTAAATATCCACTTTCATCCACAGTTTTTTTCCTGTCTCTTCTGTCTCTGCTGTTTTTTTGCCTCAGCTTTGGATAATTATGCTTTTTAAAGCACATACATCACATATTGAATGTAATCAGGTTATGATTGCTGGTCCCTAAGCAACCACCATTTTCCAGTCCAGTTATTAAGTCATCTTTATCCATCATTATGAAGTCCAAACTAATTACCTTGTGTTGCAGTCAGTAATTTTTTTAGGGAAAAAAAAAAAAAGTAGTCTTAAGTAGTCTTCAGAAATCTAATGATGTTTTGCTACTGGCTGAATGGGAACCCAGCATAAGTATCCCAACTGAAGTCTCTAGGAAATGAGAATGAGGTTTTTTTGTTTTTTCTTTTTTCTTTTTACACACGACATATATACCTGTCATCCCCTTTTCCTCTTTTTCTAGACCTTATTAGCATATATGCTGGGACATCCATATTTAAAATTATGCTGGTTTGAGTTATTGTCAAACAGAAACCCACCAATGATGTATATTCAAAGAGTGCTCATTCCCTACCTTGTATCCGAAACTGTTGACAGCACCCTGTAGCCAGAAATTAACATTCTTGTCAAGCAAATCATCTCTCAAGAATGTAATTGTGAGATGTTTATATACCCTTTATTTATATCTCAGATTCAGAGTTTATGAATATAAGCAGTTAGAAGTTGATTCTTGAAGGGTCTTTTTCTACTAAAATATTATTTTAAATTTTCAAGAGGTGGAATAAATACCCTGCACAGAGCTCTGTTCCTCTGCAGCTAACTTGCTTCTAGTTGGCTAACCTGCCAACTCATTTAAATTTAGTCTGAGTATCTCTAAATTGCACATCACCAGAGAAACCTTTTATATTTCTGTTTAACTCTGAGTGCCTTCACTACCTGTGTTTGAACAACTGCTTGCATAAATTGCTTATTGTCTCTGCTAGAAATATTAAAAATATCCATTTGCCTGTTAAAGATTTCCATTTCACTGATTTATTATTATTATTATTAAAATGAGCATGATCATGCATTGCTTGTGGAGACTGAGAAAACTCACTGTGAGTGTAAGGATGCATGAGGCGGGGGGAGGGTTTCAAGTACTCAAACGGAACAGGACACTGTGTGCCTGTGCAGAACAGTACTCATTTTTATTAAATCAAACCTGACTTCTTTCAGAACAACCAAAGGTAATAGAACTCAGTAAAATTATGATGACAGTTGGTTTACATGTCTCAGATTGCAGCCTACTCAGAAATACACGGCTATTTTGTTCAAATCTAAAAACCTGTCAGTTTTGTTCAGCAAAGTCCTCTGGTTTACATTCTTGTTTAATAAATCCAAACAGGAAAGCACCCTTCAGTCAAGTATTTACTGTTGCTGCTATTTTCTCTCAGAAAAGATGAGCCATGCTGAGTTTCTAGTCAATAGGTCACCATCACAGAATTTTAAATATATGCTTATTTTATGGTGATTTAGTGAGGAAAGTGTCTGCTAGTTAATGAAATACTATGGTAAACACTCAAGATATGTTCCTACTGATAAAGCACAAGAGGGGAGGGGAACAGATCAAAATAAAGAGGAAACATATACAGAAGTGCAAGCACTTGCAATACAAAATAAAGTACTTGCAATTCACGCTCTAAACTGTGCTTCCACTGAGTGATCTCCTCTTTGAGTATATATATATATATGATAGAAGAAAGTCTAAGAATATGTAAACAATTTTCTGAGTAAAACAGGATTTGCCCTACAAAAACAGAGAGCTACTACTACTGCTTTTCTTCTGGAATTCATCTAAAAATATTGTCTAAATTATTGCAGAGATAGTAGTAACGTCTGTTTCTATAGCAGTAATGGCTGGATGATTCAGTGGGGACTATGGGAAGTTTTGCCCTTCTGTACATTACAGAAACCTCCAGGATGGTGACAGGAGACTGAAACTATGAGTTGAACTGATATGCCCTAACTGTGGTTCCATGCTATGTGAGTGAAGGTCTTAGATCAGGTCCTGCTGATCAGTACCATTAACACCTGCTTAACTTGTAGAGCAACAGCTGGTAGGCCTTGAGATCTGAGAGCCTGTCCAATGTTTCTTCCATCCTGATACCTCCAACATCAATTACTCCCATTATGGCAATTAGGTCCAAGCACAATTCTGGTAAAGTACTAAATTCGTTGGCTTTACTTGCTCACTTCTGGCTCCTTCTCACTGGAAGAAAAGCCAAGCAGGCCCATAAAATGATCTGTCCCTTGGCCAGTGAATTTTGTTGGCTGCAGTGGTACTTTTGGTCTGAGTCAGTGCTGGCAGCCTCCTTTCCCCAAAGCCATGCAGGGTCTATATCCACACTGTTGCCACCACACAGTGAAAGTGGCAGTAAGGTGAGGGGCAGATATCAATGGCCAAGTCCAATCACCCCTGTGATATGTAGCCTACTTTATTGTGGGCTCTTCAGGGCTTATGCCAAAACCCAGATTGCATCTGTCCTCTGGTATGGTGCAGTCTGCCTTTGTGGCCTTCTCTCCAGCACAAAAAGCACTCTTTCTGTCAGCACAAGCAATGGAGCAGGGTTGAGGGAAGGAAAGCAGTGGTGCAGTAGGAAGAGTGAGCAAGGAGATACCCTATTCAGCACCAGGGGAGGAGAAAAGGAAGAGGTGGTGTCATAATCTCTGTGTTAATAGATGGAGACTATGTTAGTAATTGGCTGTTTTAACCCTTCATTTTTCCAGTCCCCCTCTGCTGAACAAAGTCCCCTCTCCTTTTTCCAGTGCCCTGTGGGTAGGCACATGGGTTTCCATCTTTTCATCTTCAAAGCAAGCAAATGAAGGTTTATCAGAACTTTTAACTTCTTAAAAACTTCTAATCAGGCTCTTACTTGGCTTCTCTCATCCTCAAGTAAATTAAAAATTGTAGTGGGAGTATGCTACAGGCCACCTGATCAGGAAGACCAAGCAGATGAACTTCACTAAGCAGATGGCTTCGCTAAGGGCACATCATACCTGACAAATCTGTCGGCCTTCTACAACAGGATTTTAGCACCGGTGGATAGGGGAAGAGCAACAGATGTCAACTGTTTGGATTGGTGCAACACATTTGACATTGTCCCCCATGATACCTCTATGATGTCTCTAATCTGGAGAGACGTGGATTTGATGGATGGACCATTTGGTGAGTAAGGAACTGGCAGGATGGTTGCACTCAAAGTGTTGCGGTCAATGGTGTAGTGTCCATGTGGAAAGCAGTAATGAATGGTGTTCCTCAGAGGTCGGTAGTGGGTCCAGTGCTGTTTAACATCTTTGTGTTCAGCTCTGGGGCCCCCAGGACAAGAAGGACACAGGCATACTAGAACAAGTTCAGAGGAGGGCCACAAAGATGATCAATGAGCTGGAGCAGCTCTCCTACAAAGACAGGCTGAGAGTACCTAAAGGGGGCCTGCAAGAAGGCAGAAAAGGGACGCTGTCAGGGAGTGTAGTGAAAGGGCAAGGGGGGATGGCTTTAAGCTAAAAGAGGGTGGATTTACATGAGCTTTTTGGAATAAACTCTTTATTCAGGGGGTGAAAAAGCAATGGCACAGGTTGCCCAGAGAAGCTGTGAGTGCCCCATCCCTGGAGGTGTTCAAGGCCAGGCTGGATGGGGCTTTGGGTAACCTGGTCTGGTGGGAGGTGTCCCTGCCCATGGCAGGGGGGTTGGAACTGGATGATCATTAAGGGCCGTTCCAACCCAAACCATTCTACAATTTTATGACTATAAATTAAAAGTATTTGAACTGTACCCCTCAAAACTCAACAAACACCTGAATAACCTTCAGCTATCAAAGGTTACATTTTCCTTGAGAACGTCTGCTTATCAGCCCCAACTGTTGGTGTTGAGATGCATGTTCTACAAAGATGATTCCAAAGCTTTAATGTTCCTTTAGGGCTGAAACTCCCTGTGGGCTTCAGACTGCCCAAGAAACTAATAAGCAATCTGTGTGATTTTCATGTGTTTTAAACCTATATTTTAATGTATGATTTTACTGAGCAGAGGGGCTCTCAGGAGCCCCAGCCCGTCAGGCGGGGCTGCAGCCGGGGCTGGAAGGCCAGCCTCCCCGCCCCCCACCCCCCCCGCCCGCTCCCGCTCCCCGGCGGAATCCAGTCCGGGTATTTCCTTCTCCACGGCGCCGCGCCGCGTTTTCTGCCCGCTCCGCACCTGCCGCTGCCCTGCAGGCAGGCTGCCCGCGGGACCCGGAGTGGGATCTTCGGGACGGGACGGGACAGGACAGGACAGGACGGGGCGGGACGAGGTGGGCAGGGGAGCGGGGTCCCCTCGTCGGGGCCCGCTGGGTCAGGGGAGCGGCGCTGCGAAGTGCATGGGTCTTCTGCTGGAACAAAGCTGCGAGATTCCAGCCTGGTGTTATTTTTTTTTTCCTTTTTTTTTTTTTTTTTTTTTTTTTTCCTTACTTCTTGTATGTTCTTTATCTGCGCGTGGGGTTCGGTTTAATCGGGCGGGCTGGGATGCATCTCAAAGGGAAGAAAGGCGAATCTGCTTGAGATCGTCTTCTGAGGCTGATGCTTCGACCCACCTGTAAGTTTTTGTTTATTTTTATACCAGCCGGTTGCAAAGAAGCAAGTTAATAAGCAGTCAAGTTGGACATGTCCTGCTGATGTGAAGCTGAATGTTTGAAGCCTAATCTAATGCAAGGTTTAGGAAAACGCAAATTACAGGATTTGTTGTCAGTATAGCATGTTGAACTAACTTAATGTGTTGTTTTAATGCATCTCTGTAGTAGAGCAAGCATATATGCTGCTATAATTCTAATGCTAGAATTCTAATCTTTTATATATATATATATTTATTTTTATTGCAGTTTAATCAAAGGTTTCCCTTTTCCTCCAAAGAATTCCTTAGGTTGAGATTGAAAACATCCAAAGCTCGGTTTCAGTATTTGGGTGGGGGCACTTGCTGCAGCTTGTTAACAAAGCCATTATACTGCAAATGGCATTGTGCCCTCCAACACTATTCCTGAATTACGTCTGTGCCTGCATGAAATAATAAAAAATGTTGGTAGTGCACAGTTTGCTTTAGGCCAGCTGGAAACGTTCAGTTTACGCCATCTAATGAGATGCAAAGGTTGTCACAGAGTTAGTGTTTGCATGTTGTCTGCTCCTGTTCTTCCATCATCCTTCCACACACCCAGCTCTGTGTCTTTTTTGTCAAAATGCCTATGCCACCTATTGTCATTAACTCCCGAGTAAGGCTGTGGATGAGCAAATCGTAGGAACTGCAAAGATAGGCACACTGAGGATGCCTGATGTAATATTCTGCATCTGTTCTGAAACGCAGTAAGGGTCTGCTTAAGCTGTACATGTTATACCTGAGATTGACAGGAGTGGAAAAGGAAGTATGCTTCTTTACTGGTTCTCATAGAAAGGAATTTGTTGAGCTTTTTTTCCCAACAGTATCAAGCCACACCTATTTCTTTCATCTCCAGTGTATTTGTAGAACCTGGGGAGAGTTTTTAGTTCCCAGATCATGGTATAATGCTTTTACATTTCATTCTTTATGGACCTGTGGCTTCCACTGCCTAGAGGTGGGGAGGGGCTTCTGCCCAGACACCCGAAGTGAAGTAGGCTTCTCTTCAGCCAGTCTGAGAACTCACCTAACCTTTCGGTCTACCCAAATTACTATACAGGAGCAACCTGTAATGGTGGAGGTCTGCAGTGCTTTGCAGAATACAAGAAGTTGGCAAATCCTATTAATTCAGCAGGCTGCAACCTTAAAATTAGCTGAAAGAGATCATTTGTCACAGAGTAAATAATACAGCAGTGGAAGTAACTGGCATGGGATGTTGTGGAGGCCAGAAAAATTAATGGCTTCCACAAGCATTGGACACATTCATGGAAGACAGTTCTGCCAGAAGCTAAATATAAAAGGCAAGATGCGACCTTCATCTCAGAAATGTTTGTAAGAATCTGAAAAAGTATACCCAGGGAGGATCATTTTCCATGTTCCATGTTGTTATACTACTTTTGAATCATCTACTATCAGTCACTTTATTTGAAGAAAGAACAATGAACTAGGTAACTCATTGATCTGATCTAATGTAGCTGTTACATTTTTATGATAATTTGACATGATAATTTGACATTGTCACTGAATAGCAGCAGTTTTCAGATGTTTATTTATTGCACAGAAGTGTGTTCCAGCAGAGGAAATACAAGAGTATTCACATATGTATGCATGCATGTAACAAAGAAAAGAAGCAAAAGCCTTCAGTATTTCTTAGATCAACCCCATCTCTGACTTCGAGACATAATAGACTGTTCAAATATAAATTACTCAGCTTCAAGTTGTGAAGCATACAATACTGAAAAAAATAGATAAGAGAAATTGCTGTTAAAAAGAATCAATTTCATTTCTTTCCTGCACTGTCCTAGCATATTTTTTCAATTGTTAAAATAGATGGTGTCTTTCAGTAGTACATATAGATTGTTACTGTCTATACAAAAAGTGGATGCTTCGATCCAAGAAAAAATTGATTCAAAATGAGGAAATAAACAGGGAATCAAAATGTTGGAAGAAAAAAAAAAAAAAGACCTACTAAGTTACAGTATTTATTTCCTTGCTGGCATCCTGCTTTTCATTTTCTTGCCATTTAATGCTTTGATAACTGAAACAGATTTCCACTGCATGGACAGATCATTGCTTGACCATGATGAATATCTCCTGAAAAATATCAGTTCTCCAGAAGTTTTTATTTATATCCTACATTGGATTGAAACACGATATTGTAAATGTAATAGTCACAGATTTCTATTAAATAAATAAGAAAAAAATGTGTGGGACTGATGAAGTTTTCTTTTGGTGATACTAATGTCCTTACTAATGTCATTTCATGACAAACAGATTGCAGGTCCTTGTTTTTCAGATAAACCTTCTGTACTCTTAAATTTTTTGTTTGTTTGTTTGTTTTTCTTTTTAATATGAAGCATACATGGTATAAGAATACAAATGTTTTTTATTGAAAAAAACATATTCCAGTTTTAGATTCATAAATGAATCTTCTTCAGATGGTTATTCTTGCTCTTCCTCCCTCTACAAAAGTGAGATATTAAGATAAGAAAGAGAGGAGAGAGGTGGGAGGCAAGAGCGGGAATTTCAGCCTACCCACTCTGATGACATTGCAATTTTATTAAGATATTTGAAGCTGGTTGTATGGAATACAAAGCTTGGTCTGAGTGCATTTGCAAAAAGTCATAGATGTGTACCAGTTAAAACTACCAAATAATAAACAGACTGAAGTTACAGTATTTTAATACACTTTTAACAAATACACAACATAACTATATTCACTGGAGTTGGGCCAAGACACATCACATTTGACTCCACACTGCAAGACTATTGTTTGATTATTTATTTATTTGCTTATTTCCTGGCCTCAAAGGCATTTGCTGACTTACGATACAGTTAGCCTCAATAAGACATAAAAACGTATTTAAACAAAACATATACACTAAATTGGGTATTTCTTTTACATAGTAATGCTACCTTTATGTATTGGTTTTACATTCTTCTTTAATGCTTATGGAAGATTCTGTCTAAATTAGATATCATTGACTTAAAGTATAATGGATTTATAAATTCTGCTGAAATCCTTTGTACCAACCAATCCTGAGAGTCATTTTTCTGTGATAAAAACTTCTGGGTTTTGATATTAATATCTCTGATGATAAAATTTCCTCAGTTACTTTATCAGTCATACTGTGGGTTTTTTATGACATTTTAGCAATGTAATTTCTTCTTCCCCCATCATCCACTTACTCTCTTGCTATTTAGAGCCTGTCTGCAGAGAAAAGTAGATCAAAATGAAATTCCTTGTTGAGGATAAAACAACCTGGTTGCTATCTTTCTGCTGCCCTCCACTCATGATCCCATTACTCCTGCATCACATGAAGAGGATAGAGTACAGGGTAGAGAAAAAAATATTGTTCTTGAAGCTAATTGTGAGATACTTATGCAGTTTTACCTTGGAACTGCTGGTTTCTGCAGCTTGGGTTAAGCTTTATATTGAGCACTTTGCTTGTCAGTCAAAAGATTTCTAGTAGCCCTCAGGAGGGTTTGCAGCTGAAGTACTATTGCAGGCTGAAGTACAGCATTACTGCTCAATATTAGCATCCTGTTCTGTCAGTACAGGCTATCGTCTATTTTTTTTTAATTATTTTTTTATTTTTAGCTTTCCATACATATGGGATTCCCACTCCAAAGAACAAGCTGAGCTTTTTACCTCTCATACAGAAGGAGAAAAATTAGTCATCTAGAGGAGAAATAAAATGCTACACAAAAATATGTAATGACTATATACACCATTGGTTATAAAGGGTAATGCATGGAGAAGTCCCTCTTCGCCTACAACGCCTGTGGGTTTTGGTCCCACTGTCACAGTGGGACACAGGAGGACTATTACCTCCCACTGAGTTTCTGACGCTACCTGAACTCAAGAGGTCTCTGTTGAATGGAAACATTTGAAGGTATCATTCTTTGACATCAAAAGGATCTCCAGAAACATGCAATTTCTTCTCTTTTGCCTTGATTTTGCATACTTCCAGTTTCTGTTTTATGAATGGAAATGCACTGTACAAATTATGCTTCCATCAGTAATATTTCCAAAGTCATAAGAAGTTTGTGGTGTTTGTTTTTTGTTGTTTTGTTTTGTATTTTTTAAAAAGACATTTCATTTTATTTTCAAATTTAAAACCAATACCCATACCTTCTTTACTGAGATCTCAAAACATTTGAAGTATCTAAAGAACTGCCATCCCAATTAGATATTAGGGAAAATTCTCTTAAGTCCTTCTAAGAGAGTAAGGGAGAGTTTGAGGTGAATATCTGAAGTGACTGTCTTAAGATTATACAGCAAATCAGTACCATTTGTTCCCTTGAAAGACTGGCATTCTGTGTTGGCCTTAGTTGTTGTTTGTTTTGTTTGTTTAATTCATTTTTCATCAAAAGGTAGTGCATATAACCATTATCGGCTCCATAAGGAATTTTAAAATGGAAAATTCCAGGAAACCATACATACAATATACAATCTTGAAACATTCAGTAACTATACCACAGGTGCAGAATAGCAGACAAAAAATCCAACATGTTCTTAAAAACTCTTTATTACTGACTTTGTGAAACTGTTCTGACAAATAATGACTTGGTTTCATAGCCCTCTTTACAGTACCTTTTTTTTTTCTTTCACTGAAGAACTGCAGTCCAGCAGTAGTCTTAATTATTTCTGTAATAATGGAACTTTGATTGGTGTATGTTTCAGATCAGTGATTTACCATCTCCACTATGCAGTGACCTTAAAGCCGTAATTCTTCTGCCCACAACTCTGTTTTGGAACTGCTCCAGAGCCATCGAGCGGCACAGCTTCCAGGCCTATTTTGCCTCTCTCATGTTATGTGTTTTTTCACCTGGTTCAGTCATTTCCAGTGTGTGCTGAAAGTACCATTTTATAAGGAAATGGCCTTTGTTTCGCCAACATCAGTGAAGCTGCTATTGCAACTGAAACTTGCTCTGAGCTGTTGCAGTTTTCATAAGCAATTTTTCTCTTGCATGCACCTTGGATAAGACCATTTATTAAGTGTCAGACAGCAAGTGAAAGCACTATATGCTTACTGCACAACACTATTGGCTGGCACAGTAGTTTCTGGCAGAGTGCTTCATACATCACAAATAATATCTTCTCCATATTCAATGCATGATCAGTGAATTTGTCAGTTTAGACATAAATTGTATAAACAAAATTGTTCCATACAAGCTATAATTTCTTACAAAATGAAACCTGAAACATTACAATAAGTAACATAAATAAAATTGTAAAGAAAAAAAAAAGTTAATATAACCAAGGAAGAACCACATCAAACAACAGAGCCACTGCAGGCAGTACCTGTCAGGTCTGCAAAGCAGTCAGGGGTACACTTGTCTGAAGGGATCTGACTGAGGGATCTGATCAGGGGTCCAGGTGTGATATGTGCCAGAAGAGGGGGTGACAGAACAGCAGTCTGAGCCTCACAGGGGCTGGAGGTTATGCTGCAGCCCCTCGTGGTGTTTAGTGCATCCCTGCAGGCTCCTGGGCAGCCTGAACATATTAGCGTGAAGGAAGGAGCGTTCCTGTGGGTAGGCATCTGGGTACCACTGGGTTGCTGCAGACCAATGGACTGAAAAAGCATGTCTGCTATGTGGGATTTAAAATTTGCTAACGAGCAGGTGGTAGCCATTTGCAATTGTGTCCTGTGAAGCTCAAGACCCTGTTCTCAGGGGTCGCTAACCCTTTTGCTGTCCCCAGCACCCCTGTAACAAGTTCTCTGTAACAAAGCATCTTACCCTGCTTGGTATGTACATGCAGAGAGCAGCATGCCCTTTCAGAGTGCAGAGAGCCCTCTTTCAAGTTATGGACAAAAATAAGGTTCCTGCTGCTTTATACTTGGTTTGTATCAATTACTGTATTTTAACTGAGAGATTGAAATTAAAACCAAAGGAATTCTGAGGGTAAGTCTTTAGAGCAGTCTTTGCTTCATACTGTAGGTGTTTAGCATATCTGATACCACACAAGGTATCCACAGTTAAGTGGCATCAGTATGCTTTTTTTTATAGATATCACTGATCTTAAGACAGAGAAAATAAAACAGCCAGTAAGCAAACAGGTGCTTGAGCTTCACACTGGAGGACATTCAATAGAAGAGCTTGGTGATGTATCAGAACATAGTTTTCCCTTTGTCTGGTGTTATCCACCTTGCTGGGTGTACAGTAGTTGTTCCTGATGTGGACTTTTTCACCCTGTGATTTCAGTCTTGTGGATATATGATGTCCCAGATAGGTTCTCCCTTAATTGCATGCTATATGTGATTCAAGCCAATTTATTTATTCTCTCTCTCTCTCTCTCTCTGTCTCACCATGACAGTTCTCAAGTATCAGCATGTGCCAGGGTTCGATGTTGCATTAAACCACTCCATTTAGTCATCAAATACTGCAAATAAGAGAAAACGATTTAGTAATCTCAGTACACTGTGACTTCTTGAAATCAATAGCTTCCTTTCAGTGGAGTTTAAACTGCACTCCATTATGTGGAGCCTGATGCAGTAACACAGAGATGCTTAAGATGCCTACTGGGCTGCTCTTTCTGCAGTGGGTAATGTAACAAGATATCTTTTTGAGTATAGAGGACAAGAGAATACATGGCGCTTTAGAAAAATCTATTGCTAAGGTTGACCCAAAAACAATTAGTGGTTCATTTAATTGAATCAACAATTCACCTGTGCAGTCTATTATAATATTACATAGAGATAATTTAGGCTCATTTTAGTAGAGCTAGCTGAAGGGTTATAGAGATTTATAATGGATTACCTCTGTCTGTCTGCTGAGTGGATGCTTAATCTTAAGCGAAATAGGAAAGCATTCTGGTAGTTCAGCCAGAAATACCACTCTATGTCAAAGCTGTGCTTCTCCTGCTATTGATATGGTTACTCTATTTCCAGCATTGTTATTTTGTTGTGTTTCTCAGCATAAATAGGTTGTTGTCCTAAATCCAAATGGCTGTTGTTTTTTTTTTTTCACCATTTTCTAAGCAAAACCCAAATGGTGTCTTGTTTAAAATGTGGAAGAAATAGTCCTTGGGCTGAGGGATCTTTAGTTGGGCTGGTGAGACTCTTGTTTAAAAGGCACCTTCTGCCACAATCAAATCCAGTATATCGTGTTTTTCTCGTCCCTGCCCCACTATGGGGTACATTGGGCAGAGTTTTCCCATTGTCAAATAAGAAAGAAGTAGATGGCTATAACGTTTACTGAGAGCTTTGCCATGCTAGAAGTATGCTTAGGTATGCCCTCTTTCTGCTGTGAAGAGTATCACTAGAAAACTCTAAGGGATTTCATAACAGGTTATTTGTTAGGTACATCGTTGTACGTATCTATGAACTTCAAGTACTTCAAGTTCTGTTACATTTCCTTCCTAATGGAAGGTAATTCACCATGAATAGATATGTGGATCCTCTCTGTGTGTATTGAACACTGTGCAAGATTTAGAATTTTTTATAACTGTATTGATCTGCATTTCAGAGTCCTCTAAAAAGAAAGAAAAAAAAAAAAAAAAAGAATACTGATCAGCTAGTATAGAAGAGACATTCAGGACTAAAAACAGTTTTTGTAAGGTTGCAATGAGGGTGCATCTCTCTTCCATCATGGCTGTACCTCTCTTCCCTCCCTCTTTCCAGGGTCAGTGTAACACAGTCCAAGGCCATCTTTCCCCATATAAAGTGGCTGTAATGGTATGGCACAGTGCTGTCCTGGATCATATTTCTTTGTGCTGCAGAGCCTTGTGAATCATTCCAGGATCCTCGCATGGGGAATTTTAGGTATATAGAAAGCATTTCTGTTTGTTTATCAAAAACCTGCTCAAGGTGGTAGGACCAAACTTTTTTAGATTTTGTTTTGTTTTGTTTTGTTTGTTTATTTGTTTCCTGCTAAATCAGGCTGTTATTTTTTCTGCAGTCTTTCTAATTGATGCTAGAAATGTATAAAAAATAAATGCTAGAATTAAACAGAGCTGCCCCCCTTCAGCACTGCTATAGCTTGTTTTATTAGAGTTGCTATGGCACTTTGAGCAACTCTATAAATCTTTCACTGGTAGACATAGAAAGTAGAAAGGGGAGGGAGACTGTAGGCAAAAACTATATTTGCCATGTGTCTGCTCCTGTAAGTGGATTCTGTCATCATGTGCATGCTAACCGGGTAAACTTCAGTGATAATCTGAACCAAACTGTTTGTCTCATAATAATGCCAAGGCGGGAGCAACAACTCTGCATCTCAAGGTACTGTAGTAAGGACAAAAAAGGTTTAAAAAACAGGTAGCCTCACAACACTGAATAGTATTGCTATATGCTACTTACACATTTTTGACTTTTGCACATTTTTTCCTCCATACAATACATTTTTGCTTGTTTTCCTGTAGATTCATGGAATAATAAATTTCAACTTTACTACCTTGTGTCACCAGCATGCTTAAAAATAGATTTTCTTTTCATCTTTTCACCTAGGTAGAAAAGAGCTTCTTCAGTAGTAGCACATAATTTTCATCTGAGAAATAATATTATTTTCATCACAATGTGGTATGTTTCTGGCACAGCTGTTGAAAATAAGCCCTGAAATCAAAAGCAATAACAGGATTAAACTCCAGAATCTTTTTGCCATTAAAGAAATAACAAAATATAAATAACAAGTAATTGATGTTAAGCATACATTCAGTGAATGATAGCACACAGGATGTGGCAGCAGCTGTGAGTTGTTTAAGTATATATACTGTGTAGTAGTTACGTACATCTAAATGGTGATTAATCTGTGTAGGTAGTGATCATGTGAATATTCAGTGTTAAGTATTTGTATGCTATAGTGCATCTGTGTTAGAATAGGTTTGCCTGAATTGTCTCTGTTTATCATGGCCTTCATCTCAAATCAGCAGGTTATATGGTTAAAGGAGCGAATGATTGAAAACAGATAAAGTTTAAAAAGGCTGATAAATGGTATTTTTAGAAGTCTTTTATTACAGAAATGCTTGTGGGTGAGGTGCCAGCAGCAGATAGCTGTGTTAGACCTGAAAGCAATAATATTAATATCACCAATTGCTAATAGTAATACTATATGCTACAATATTAATTTATACAACATTGTTTGCTGAAAATTAGATCAATGGAAAGTGGTTGCATTGTACATTTCCCTTTAAATAATATGACTGTCATCTTTTTTGCTCTCCCCTTTGTTATAGGGAGAAAATTTAATTTTAGTCATGACAACAAAGACATATTTCATTATATAATCATTACACTCTCCAGGGATGGGTTTACAGCAGGCTCAAATACACAAGGAGGCAAAGTATAATGGCCTAACATCAGAATATCTGTGTGCAGAGCCCCATGGGACATGCATGGAGGAGCATGTTCACATTTACAGAACTCAATCCATCTTGTTTTAGCGCTAATGTGATGTGAGCCGATTGTAAATTTACACTGGGTGACTTACACAACTGTCATTTGTGAAATGTTTTAAACAAAAATGCAGGTCTTTAGTAAGGTGCCTCGTTAGGTTTTTGATTGTTGTTATTTCTTTAATTCTTTCAGGATCTAGTATCCTATTTACTAGTATCCTATTTATTCACAAAGTATAGAGAAGAATGGTGCTGAAGCTCCTAAAGTAGTGCAATCATATTTATGAATTTTTACTCTTGTCATTCAGGATTGTAAATGGGAGGCTATTAACACTGCTGTATGTTCCACAGGCTCTGTAAATAAACTGTTACTGACATCAGTTTCAGTGTTTATGATTTCCTAATGGTTCCTTAGATTATAAGGATTACTCAAAATTATAACCATTCACTGCATATACCAGGAATATTTTATTGAAATAAGAGAGCAAATATTGTGGTCAGGTATGAATCCTGTCTGAGTTATACCAACTTTCAGACAATGTGACTATTAAATATGGAAAATCTGTGTATATGTATGAGTTTTCTTACTTAGTATAAAATTTTTGAAGAAGATGATGTTTAATTGTTCAGTCAGGCAACTTTCTTAAAGGAGGGCTGCGTGAAAGACTCACGTGGAATATAATGATGTTAATGAATCTAAGCTAGTCTCTAGATGAGTCCCGAGCATGTTTCCACTTTGTCACAGTTAACAGCCACTGCTCACTGACAGTTTGTGAAACATGGATGAAAAATTGATACAGGCTGGATAAGCACTAGCAGAGAGAGGAAGCTGTTCTCAAATGAGAATGGAAAGGGAAAATGGGAGGGTTAGAACAAATCAGTTCTTGTACTGTGGATCATATAAGGAGCTAATGCTAGTAATCATCAGATTATGTGACTTCCTTTTGTGTCCTGATGCTAGGTGAGGACTTAAATGTTGCATGTTTATCATTCTGAGTTGGTTGCCACAACAGAAAAGGTACAATTTAATTTTGTGTGAAAATCAAGCAGTTGTTTTAAGTGTGCTCAGGATTTGTCCATCTTTCAGCAACCTTTCCCCACTTCACATTTATTATGTAAATCCCTCAAAAAGCTTGGCTTGAAATACTCTAGTTTATCACTCGAAACTCCTTGTACATAGCTCTTATGCAAAACCCTTAGTACTCATAGAAATAGCACAGTCACATATGGAGCTTTTAGAATGCCCAGTCAGCAGCCCAGACCTCATTGCCTGGAGCATGTAATTGATGTTCATTTGGTTAGAGCTGAACACAGACCAAAAGGTTTGTAATGCATTTTCTAACAACTTTTTTTTTTTTTTTGTAGTAAAACTCAAACCCAGATGTGCTTCACTTCCAGCTCTTCCCCCATCTCTTAGGATAAAACTGTTGCACTTTTTTTCCTCACACCTTTCTCAGGAGAACCATCTCCTGTCTCAGCTCTGTTTTCCTTTCTTTTTTTATGACACAATCTTGCGATTTATATACATCATCTTTTTTCTAGAAACCCCATTCTTCAAACCCTGAACATTATTCCTATCTGAAAAGGATGCTTTTGAGCAGCCTGGGGCTGGTTCTTAGTCTCTCTCCCTGGAGTATTGTGTTGCTTTGCTCAACTCAGTATGAGTTTTTCCATTGACTTCAAGGGCCAGACTTTAACACCCCTCCCTGCCAACTCAGGGAATAGAAACCTGGTGAAGGGGAATTTGAAGAATCTCAAGGGCTCTGTAGAAATACTCTTTGGTACAGTGCAAACATGATGCTGCCATGTTCCTTTTTCATGTACTCTATGCTACCATGGAGGAAATTAAGCTGAATTTTTCACTGCAATGTAAATTTTACATGGGATACTGCAGTGAGGTTTTGGTGTGCTAATATTCTCTTTGATACAGCTGGATGAGTGCCAGTTTTGTTTCCACATTGTTGTACTGGACTGAGTGACTTCAGCTACCGCAACAGGTCCTGCTAGAAATGAACCAGCTGCAAGTGGCCCGCTGATTCTTTGGTTGTTAGGACGTGTGCTGTGTGTTAGCTGGTATTTCAGAAGTGAGGAAATTCAGGTTTAGGGAGTGGCATCTGTTTCAACTAGCCTGTGGTCTGCTCATGAAGCCCAGCTACCAGCTTGCAAGCTAGCTGACAGCCACCATGTGCAAAATGTCTGACTTATAATATCTCTCCACTGGCAGGGGAAGGCACAGGAGCACACGCATAGCTCCTCAGCAGGAGAGCATGGGGAATTTGCCATCTCCATGTTTTGGAGCCTGTCTCTTTACAGTTGTGCCCAGCGACAGGATGAGAAGTAATGGGCACAATTGAAGCATAGGAGGTTCTGGCTGAATATGAGGGGGCACTTTTTTACTGTGAGGATATAATTTTAATGATAGCATAACAGTGAAACCAAGCCACATCAAGGCCTGAAGGTTTCCTACTTTAATCTGTAATGAAATAGAAAGAAATAGAAAGGGTCTGAAATGTTCTCAGCCTGCTGAAACAGAGAGTTCTAAGCTGAGCTTTGGGAACTGAGTGTTAAGACTGTGATTTCTAAAACAGTGATTTGTTTTATTTTTCTTGATTTCCTATAGAAATTGGGAAGATTGACCAAGATATATATAAATACAACACACCAGGATTCACTGGCTGCCTATCAAGGGTACAGTTCAACCAGATTGCTCCACTAAAAGCAGCTTTGAGACCTACCAACGCCTCTTCTCACGTCCACATTCAAGGGGAACTGGTGGAATCCAACTGCGGAGCATCTCCACTGACAATCCCACCAATGTCGGCCGCAACTGACCCATGGCACTTAGATTCAGGTAAGGTGGGCTTCATTCCACATTAACTCAGCTGGGCAGTTGAGAGAAAGAAATACATTCACCCTCCTCTGTAAGAAAAAGTGGCATAGAGCAGGCGTAATGTATACATGATTAGAGGGCAATACTCGTAGTAGGAAATGCAAAACTGGAATGACAGAGATCACTTCTAAATTCTAAGTTGCAGAATATTTTCTTTGTCTTTTTTTTACTCATGGTTACATTTGTGAAGGAACATTACAGCGTTTTGGTAAGTGGGAGTGGTTATCAGTTTCATTCTTTCTAGTACCTCTAGATTAGAGTTCAGTAATGCAGATTAGTGTCCTGTGTTCATTATGCATTTGTATTTTACATGTATTCATAATATATGTGCCACCTCTACATTTTTAATAGGTTGAACAAAACTTCAGTTTCTGGTTTGTACTGCTTTTCATCCTGTATGTTGCGTTCTTAATTATAAGTCGAAGAGCCTGAACTCAAAACACTACAGAAAATTTTAGATATAATCAGAGTTATAACACTGAAGTATTCAGCTTTACTTTTATTTTCTGTAAGTCTTACACTGTTTGATTCTTGAGTTTTGCACTTACTGCTATAATAGCACTTTGTAGTATTGGATACATAGTAAGCAGGACATTGCTAGTATAGATAAATAATGCATGGTAGAATTTCTTCTGCTGAATTGCTAATAAGTGAGTATATTGTAGTCAGCATCATACAAAAAAAAAAAAAAAGTAAATCTAATTTTAGACATAAATGTGTTTATAAAGTACTGATTTGTTTTCTGAAATGTCTGCTTTCCTTAGGCTATGTTTAATGGAAAATCCCATTAGTCATGACTGCATTCTTCTCATGCTGGAAATGCTGGAAAGCCAAAACAATTTGCTGATCCCAGCAATCTTATCCTGCTTTATGACTGGCAGTCTTTGAAAGTGTACATTATAACTTACATTAGAGGGTTTTTTTGCTTATTTTTTCTTGCTGCATGGGTGTCATTTTTTTAAAAAAATCTGCTCCCTTTAAATTGATATTCAAGGGTACATTGCCACTTGTCTCATGTTTTGGCCTCATTTATACAGGTGTAAATTAGAACGCATCTGAGCAAGCTGACGGCTTGATAGTGGTTGCCTTTTCTGTTTGGGGATCCATCTAGCTGTCAGTTTTGATGTGAGAGAAGACAGGTTCCTGTCTTCCTTAGAAGCATGTGCCAAGGTCATATCTTTGTCATTTTTTTTCTCAAAATCTCAAGCAATTCTTTGTAGCCTTTCTTTTCAGCTCTTCTTCAATAGAGAAGTAGGGCAGAGCTTTCTAAGGAGAGGGAGATATTCTGGGTCTGAGGGTGCCAAACACAGATATAGGCAGTATCGTACTCTAAAACCTTTCATTCCCTCCATACTACCACACCTTCGTAAGACTTCATTGCATCTCTTCGCCATTTGTAACATGCAATCTCCTACTTGATTTTTTTCATCACAAATCTTAGTAGTCCATTTATTCTCTGAAATCATTAGGTCAATTTCTATGTGAAAGTTATGTTCTGTGCTTCTGTTTCTGTAAGAGCACGTTACTTGGAAGATACCTCATTGACTCATGTCTTTAAAAAATGTGCCATAAACTTCATGAGGATGAATTGCTGCAGTGAGTCTTACACAGCTTATGTGGTTTGGTTGTTAATTTTGGTTGGTTTCTTTTTCTTACAGATAATTTGACTGCAAGCTAGTAAAATATTGTCTGGATTTACTCAGCATAGCTGAACTGTTCCTAATAGCTCCTGGTGTTAAAAAAGAGAAGGTTCTGTTTGCCCTTGTCGTGTGCTGCTATGCTTGACCTTGTATTCATTTGGTGTTGAAACCTTTGCTGAGTCAATTCAGCTTTGATCTGACAGATTAAAAATTTATACATCTCTTCTTGATTAGTTGCAGTACTCAAGTCATGTAGCCATCATGAAGGATATCAGGGACCATGCAGTATGGAGTTAGCTTGGCTCAAGTGGTCTGTTAACTTCAGTCCAGTAAAAAAAAAAAAAAAATCTCATTGCAATAGTGGGATTTGACTGTTTCAGTTTTGGGCATCCAGAATATGATGGCCAGCCTTCACTTGTGGTGATGAGAAGTTTCAGTAAAACTGGGATCCAGGGATTCCTCCTCTTGTCCCCTCCAGTGTTCAGCAGCAATAAATGGAAAATATCATATTGCTTTAAAGACTGCTTGTAAAGAACTGCCGTACAGTAAAGAACACAACGATGTCAGGTCAGTTATGGTGTGTTATGGGAGTGGTGTTTCACTGGGGCAGGAGTGAAAGGACATTCAGCTGTGTATGAACAATTCCAGATGTTCGCTTTTGGTGAAATACCTGTGATACAAAGAAGAGGTATCACAGCAACTCATTTAGTGATGTCAGATAAGAACAACTCAGGCTTTGTAAAATTATCTCTGGTGGTCTGACACAGCTGGCTCTGTTTCAGCTTCAGGAAAAATATATACTGTAGATTGCATTAAGTTAGACATAGATGATGGTGTCTGGTAAATTAAATTGTTTGTTTACAGTGTCACTTTGCATTAGCAAATTGGCAGTTCGCACTATTTATTTATTTTTTTTATGTTTCACAGTACCTGCCAGAAAGCTTTTAAAGAGTTTTACAGTTTTTGTGAATTTATTCCTTCACTAAACTGGCTGAAGGGGCAAAAGGAAAAACCTGTTTGGAGACTCGCAGAAACACTTGTGGTGCTAGAGCAAAAGCCACAAGATGTTCGCACTCACTCTGACACAAAGCAAAGAGCATGCATTTGAAAGCAGCATGTCATCCATTTAATTTTAAATAGATCTTAATAAAACATAAGAGTTGAGACACAGGTGATTAGTAGTGAAAATAAAATGAGAAAAATTATTTGGCAAGTATTAAATGGTATAGATGGTATGGGTCTTATTTGGTGATACAAATATTTGGTGCACTTATCCTGATTCATGTTTTGAATTAAGCGTGAATTTATACCTTTGCTTGTCAAATACCATGAAATAGAACTTTGAACATTGAAACACATTGAAGAAGAGAGCCAAAGATATGTGTCTAAATAGGACAGGTACCCCCAAAGGCAAATACGATGATTCTTTCACCTCTAAACTGCAATAATAGATCAGACCTTATGGATAGTTACTAGATGCCAAGCAGGTTCTGCCTGACGGATGACCTACATGAAATATTTGCCTTAAACTCTTTTATGTACTTACCACATGGACACCTCCTGCTAGCTGCAAAACACTGTGGATGCCCTAACATAAAGGGGGGAAATCGTAAAGACACATATCAGTCACTTACAATTGACCCTTAGAGTTAAGTTTTTGTCAATAGGAAAGCTTATTGATTTGCTCCCCAGACAAATGGGCCATGCAGCCTCTAGATTTACTGTTTTGCACTTTCTATTAGTCTTGAATTCACATATATTTCAAATTTACATTAGTTCTTTTATTTATTTTTGTTATTGTTGCAAAAATGCCACTTTCCTCCCTCCCCACTCCTGGCTGGCATTTTGCCATCCTACCACAACATTATCATAAACTATTATCATGTTCAGCTTGTATTTCTATAATACATAGCCTTTTCCTGTTGCTATGGTGATCCGTTCTTGGTGGTGATGAAGTGCAGAAATTCAACAAGTCATTCTTTTCTACAATGTGACTTTGGTGATTTAAAACGTGATTTTGGTGGTTTAAAAAAAAAAAAAGACAAAAATCGAAACCAAGCAGGTCATCAAAATAGTTCCTTTCCTGTGTTTTCCTCCTATCTGTATTATCTCAGTTCATGTGAGACAATTGAATTTGCCTTGGTTACATCAAAAGGAGTGTAGGAAGTAGGCAAAAAAGAGTTTGATCAATGACCACATTATATAAAATATGTCCACCTGTGCATATTGTCTAAAGACCTGCCTGTCTGGCGTGTATTTCAAAACAAACGTTAAAATAGTATTTCTTTAATTATATTAGCATTCATTTTAATATCTATTACTGTAGCATATGTTAAAAAGTTAGTAAATTTTATGTTTTTTAGTATCTCTCAATTAAGATTAGCTAAGGTATATGTCACTGATATATGACACTTTGCTCTGTCTAGGGAAGCAACAAAAGCCACAAATGATTTTTGTATTTTTGTAATAAATAAACTCCCAGTCCTAAAAAGCCTTGTACACAAAATTGGAAGATTCATATTACTGGGGTGGGGTTGTTCAGTTTGTGGGTATTTTTGCAGAACATAAAAGTACATTGCACAACACAAATGTTCTGCAATGTACTAATGAAGTTTCACTTCCAAACTTTTCTTCTTTATATAAAAGATACTGCAAACCTCCTACATGTATGTACCTCTCCATTTTAGGTAAAAGGTGTTCCAACTTGCCAAGCTACCTTATTTCAATTTTTTATTTTTTTTTTAAGTATGAAATACCAGAAAAGATGGGATACATAGAAGAGTTTACAGACCATACTTTGGCACCTCTAAGCTGCCATCATACTACGTGGCTGCGAGGTGCATTTATTCTCTTGGTATAAACAAAATAGCAGCTAGAGTATTTAATATAGGGTTTAATTAAACCCACATTGGCTTCAGCATCATTTTAAAAATTAAATTGAGCAGGATTGAATCTGCAGTGTTTTTTCAAGACGTCTGATTTTTTTTCTGACAACGGATTTAAACCCTAAAAGCTCTTCACTGTTTTTGTAGAAGGTGAAAGGCCTTGCCTTTTAAGAATTAACAGCTTGACATCAAGAAAAGAATTAACAGCTGCTTTGAAATGTATATTAAGCATGTCTGGCAAAACCATTGTATGAAGGCATGCACTGTTGTCATTAAGATCAAAATGGCTGCCTGATGATTAACTCCCTTTTTGTTACAAATTCATCCTTCTTCCTTTAACAAGTGGTGACAGGAGAAGAGTAGGAGGTCTGAATGCAGGCCATATGATCCATGCTTAGGATCCATGCATAGGCAAACGGATTATCTTTCATCAGCAAAAGATAACAGGCATTTTCTGGGCTAAGATAAAGTGTCACTGGTGATACTGGTGACAGTGCTGAAGGTCACCCTCCCGTTCCAGGCATCATTAGTTAGGTCCCCATGCTGTGCTCTGACCACTAGGTGCCCATGTGTCAGAGGGCACCATGATGATTTTTGAGGAGAAGCTGTGTCAGAAATGCACTGGTATGGATGTGACTACAAAGATGGGAAATAACTCTTGCCTTTGTCAATGAGTTCACAGTGGGAAGAAAGGACAAAAGTGTTACTTGCTGGGGCAGGAGGCAATTCAGACCTCAAAACTGTTTTAGATTATGGACACGTGAACAAAAGGGTCTTTTCCTGGCTGTGGGCATTGATGGAGTATTGATAGCACATCCTGAGCTTAATGTCTTGTATGCATCAGTGAATTCAACAGCAGAAGGAATAAAATCAATGGTAATGTGAATCAGCACTCATTCTCTCCTCCAAGGACAACAGGAGAGCAGATTCCTGTCTCTGTGCTTCCTGCAAGGGGCAAGCAAGTGGGGAGGAGAAGGGGATGACAGAAAACAGAGGCGCATCGCTTTTGTTTGTGATGTGGCCTTACACATCTAAACTCTATGTGCTAGCAAAATTAGAAATGGATGTGAAGGCAGTTGCTAGAATAAAATGATGCTCTTCTTTTCTCAAGCATAGCATACAGGACTAGTTATCTGTACTGTGATCAGAGAATGATGCCAGATTCTGTGTCATAAATGAGGTCTCAACTCAATCTTAATTTTGTAATATTTATAAAACAAATATTTCTAAAAGGTATAAAAGGCAAGTAAACAGCACTGGGTGTGCGGGGAGTCTACGCTCCACCAACACGCACACACGAACATCAAACATTCTACATATACAGAACATTGCTTTTACATACTAAACCCAAGTATGCCTATACATACGTACAATCCGGAAAGGTAACAAACAATCCTTTAAGTTCCATAACTTACTAAAATCGAGACACCTATACGTATTCACGATCAGAAAAGGTAACAAACAATCCTTTAAGTTCCATGACTTAACAGTCTCCATTTTCCATTCCTTTTCTTGATTACCAGCAAGTCTCCATTTTCCGTTCCTTTTGAATAATATGTCTCACTTTAAGTTGTCAAGCAACTCGGTCTTCAGGCCTTATGTATCCCGTTCTTCCCAGATCGAAGAAAAGCATATCCATCTCCTTTTCAAGGCCAATAGGCCTGGGTCAAAAGGCACGTTCAGGTCAGCAGGGGGCGTAACAGCAAAAGCCTTCGATGGCTGTAGCAGCAGAGGGGCCCATGGCGTAGCAGTCGGATCAGTAAAGCAGCCCGCAGCTCCCTCACTGTCTGGCAAACCACACGTTTCTGACTGTAGTCCCACATGGCTCTTCAAGGCCTCAGAGACTGCTCGCCAGGTGCCGAGCAATCCCACTGCAACCTTGTCGTTTCTAGTTACAGAGTCCCACACCTTGACCTCAATTTGGTCCCATATTTCAGGATCATAAACTGTCCGATTGTTAAGAAGGAGAATAATCTGTAAGGTTACCAGGACAGTCTTTGTTCCTAAGGACGTATGATTCCCCATAATGCGCAACTGCTTACCAGCAAAGGGCAGCTGTGTGCACAGGTCCGCTTCTCTCAGCTCGAGCTTCTCTCCAGCTCCGGTGCGCCTGTTTCCAGCGACTTTCTGTACGAGCTTCTCTGAGTGGTTTGCTGAGTCTGGCAGAACCGATCTTCATGAAGCGGTCAGTCCTGGTCTCCATTCTGCCAGCCTGTTCCTCTTCACTTCTTTTTCCTGTTTTTTTATTGATATAACTTCATCGTGTTGCCTTTTTTATCTTGAGGGCAGGCTCCCCTCTTATACCCTTCTCTCCACAGCAGTTCTTTTCAAAACAACTTTTCATTGGTCAAACAACTTTGAATGTAACAACAGCAAACACACAGAAACATCCATGCCTTAACGGCTGGAGAACAAGAAACCAGCTGGAGAACAAGAAACAGGAGACTGCATGGAGTCTCCTGAATCACCCTTCTTTGTTCCCTTCTAAACTCTTTTATATTCCTGATGGCCTCGTCGTTAAGAGTCTAATGTTATCTCAACCACGGGGCTTTCCAACCCCCATGGCCACATTCCCAAATCTCCCCCTTCTTTATTAATATCAACCATTTTATCGACACGAATTACCACTCCATATATAACATCTCTTTGAAATTTTCAATGATTAAAGGTGTTGTTGTTTTTTAATTAACATAGCCAGCATGTAAACATTGGGAGGCTCTTTGTCTGCCAGTAAGCTGGTTTTATATTTATACTTCCTATACAAGAGATGGAAGAAGCATTTGCAATCTTCTCTGGAAACAGATTTTTCCTCTGTCAGATTTCAGTACATTTCTGTAACCACATTTTCTCTGCAAAGAATGACCAACATTCATCCCCAGTTCTCCCTGTATATTATCTCAGAAGTCCGTGGCCTTTACCAGATTTGTTTACAAACAGTAAGGTGTCATTTTTTCAGACAGCCAGGGATTAAGTCTAGCAGAAACTCATACCTCAGTTTCTAAGCCCAGGCTGTTTTTGCAGGCAAGAAGGTTACGTGGTAAACATTGAGATGCAACAGTTTCTATTTTTGTCCTCTCAGTCAAGCAGCTAACTAGGAAGAGCATGTCTGAAATTTGGCACAATCAGTGCTTCCTCCTTAAATGGCTTAATTATGGTGCTTGAATTGCTGTAAAACTCTATTGATTGGGAATAAAAATGCCTCCTTCAGTCTCATGTAATTCCTTCACACCATTATGTGAAGCTTTCTCTAATCTTTAAAAATACATCATTTCAGTGTAAAGTTTCTGACACTTTGTCTAGTGTATCAGGCAGCTGACAAACTGCCAAACTGGCATTCATTGAGAGATCAGCATTGTAGATCTTTCATAAGCAGTGATTTGCATGTTAATGCTGCTATCTGACATTAAGACAAGAAGGTAGCAATATTAAGAAGAGAGTGTTTTCCAGGCTCTGCAAAGACTGTATTTTTTCCACAAGTGCTAACATTAAGGAGGAACATAGTAATGACATAAATGGGGGAAAGGAGGGGGCGGAAGGGAGGAAAGAAGTGTTTAGATACCTGAGCACTTCATGTAACTGCCTTCTTTTTCCTTTTCTTAGGCTGAAAAGCAATTTACTTCCTGTGTAAGAGGTTGTTCTAGACTATGGTCAGCTCATTACTGCTATCACAGTGTATTTTAGATTCATACTGTGTATTCTGACCAGTTCCTCATCCCCAGTCCAACCTTTCTTTTTTCCAGAAGTGTGTGAATGCTAAAAGTGTAGAACCTGATCTTGTAGTTCATATCCTGGCTGTGTGAGCACTTTTCTTCCAATGACCTCAATAGAGTCCAGCTCTTTTTTTTTTCTATTTTTTTTTTCACTGTTGTAAATTTACAGATGTGGGGAACTGAGTGAGAGAAGGGCTTCTTTGTTTTACAAACATAGTAAAAAGGCAGTCCTACCCCTCCCCACCAGTGCCCATGAAAACAGTATCACAGCCTTTTCTATCACAGGGGAATGAATAACAGCAACTTTTAAAGTGATAATACACAATATCAGAGTCAGCAAAGACAATCTATCAAGGTTAGTATCAATTGCTACATTTATTGTTTAATGTGCTACAGAAAAAACAGATCCATCCTGTTACTTGCTCTTGCCATAAGGATGAATATTTCTTTACTTAAGGTTAGTTCTTTGTTTCTCTTGTTCAATAGGCTGGCTATTTTAGTTTTGTATTTTGTTTCATCTGAATATTCCCTATGGGTTCATTATCAGAGATTATCTATATAGAGCTAGGCTTTGATCAGCACTTAACTCTACTGTTCCTCTGAGAGCACCGAAGTGTTTCATAATCTACGTTAATTATAAAAGGAAGCTTTTGCTTGTCTTCCTTAACAGGTGAAATGTAAGACCTGTTCATAAAATTTTCATGAAAGTGATAGCTTAGGTTGGCATTACTAATATACTAGTAGTTCTCGTCTGGAGTCATAGTAAGATCCAGTCTTGAACAGATGTTACTACCAGGTCTTAAAAGACAGATGAGTTTATGTCTTTGATGAATGTGGGTGGTCTGATGTGCTGCAAATCAACTGGGAATTCGACACAGAAAGTATTCAAAATAATACATCTGGAAAAGGACTTGGTGAAGTTCAAACTTCAGATAAATGTGGTCCAAAAGTGATCTTAACTATCTGCTGTCTTATTTTAAAATAAAGAATACAATTTTGCAGTATACAGGTACTAGTTACTAAGTGTACAAGGCATTTTGCCTTCCCACTGCTTTGTACAATTACTAGCTTGTGTGCAAAAGAAAGTAGAAAAGTCTCTATTGAGAAATTACCATACAAAGGGATAATCAAGGGAATTGTCTAACCCATCCCAGTGAAGGAATGTGCTCCGTGTTTGGTATTTCATCCAAGCTTGATCTGAGAGAGTATAAACTGCAAGGATGAATCTCCTAATAAGGCACAAGCTTTTCTGTACCTTTGCCAGGAAATTTGCTTTTTAATACCAAAATAAAGAATATTGTACTGCCCTCTCAGAGCAAACCATTCTTCATAAAACTCCATTTTCTCATCTTCTTAAGAGTACGGACAGCGAAGTTTGCCTGCGATATGAAATTAGAAGGTTGATAAAACTCTCGACTGGGAAGCCACGATCTTGACTGATTGTGAAATTGACTCTGAAATCTAGTGGTGGGAATTTGCATTGTAGCAGTTCATTGACCACAGTGTTCACTGAATTTTCCCCGAATGCTGTCATTGTTCATTGTTTGCATTTCTATCGTTCATTCCAAAGTTCATGACTTTTTAACAGAAACATCCAACTATTCGTTCTTCTGTAATCCTTAATTACTTTCCCACACTGTCCCAGAATTTGTATACAAAAGAGCTGTTCAAAGGACAATGTTTCTGTTAAGTCATCATTACAGATGGTTTTTTAATTTATGCTCATTTGACATTGGAATAATGGCATGATTGGAGGGATTTCAACAACAAGTTAAAACATAGATTTTGAGTAGAAAAACTTATGTTTTCCATAGTCTCAGTGCATGTCTGTTTCTCATGGGACTGCTTCATCATGATGATTGGACAAGATGTGTTCCAGAGGTCCCTTCTAACCTCAGCTATTTTGGGAATATGTTGTTCATTAGAACTGACCTGTGTAACTGGTATTCAAACCACTAAAGATACAGTGAAAAACTCTTACAAAAAATGAAACCTTTCAAAATGTTTTTCATCTAGCAGAAAATATTTGACATATATTGGTTTAAATTATCGGTTCAAATAACACTACTACGTTAGAAGAGTTTTTTGTTGTTTGTGAATGTTTTTCTGGTCTTATTCTCCTTCCCTCTCACCCTGTCCCTGCCCTCCCTCTTCCCCACCCCTGCAAGGTTGCAGACGATTGAAGGAATTAGTGGATTTCGATCCAATGTTAGGAATTTTGTATTCCAAATAACTTGCACTGTTGGACACAGAGACAAGGTGATTATAATTTTAAAGTGAAAAGCCCTATTTTTTTTGCTCTAAGCTGCATGTGTACACCTGTGTGGGTGTACTCTTTAAGTACACTGTAACTTAAAAAAAAAACTCTTAATTGTTAGTGATCTGTGAACATGGAGATTCCCATTTCTATAAAGACAGAAGAATGGTTCATATTAAGGATACACTTGTAACCGTCTAACATTACGGATGAGGCATCACTAAAAATTAAAAAAAGTAATGACTGATCCTTGCATAGCATGCTAATAAAACAGTGAACTTTTACAAACAACATGATTAATAAAATTTTTTAAATATTTTGTGGGTAGGTAAGTATGGACAAAAAAAAAAAAAAGAAGTGTTTAATATCAAGAATAACGTCACTTCTCTATTCTATACTTACAGTAATGTCAGTGACACTTTAAATTGCATTAGCAGAGTTTACTTAATGTTAAACGTTCCTCCCTCAGAATCTGCTGTCAAATCCCTAGAGAAACAAGGATCTTGTCATTCCTTTCTCTGTTTTCAGCTTGTAGAAGTAGTATATAAAGACAGCATATAAAGACACAATATTTTTAGTATTGCTTGAGATTTTTTTCCTCTCTTTCTGAATTGCTGTACTTCACTTGTCTTGGGAGTTCTTTATAGACTTGTGCTCAGGCCAAGAATGGAGAGGGTGTAGGCAATCGGACAACCTAGACAGAGCAACTGAAGTCTGTAGGTTGTGTTATACACCTTTGATGAAGGACTGTGTAATAGAGTTGTTGACTCCTGCTCAGTTATTTATACGTATGCACTTTGAGTTTCTCTTGTAATCTACTCCCTTTGGGAAGGAGAATGAAACTGACTGTACATTAGTTTCTACAATCAAGAGTCAAGCAATTAATGAAGTTGTTTATGTACTTGCAGTCTGTAATAAAGAGCACTCTGTCATTTGAAACCATAATAGTACAGTCTCACCTGACTGGCAGAGCTGATATAATTTAACAAGCCCTAGCCAGAGAGCTTCTATTAGTTTTCCTCTGTGTTATGGTTTTGTGGATATATATTAATGAATGAATCTAGTCTCAAATGCTTTCCCAAAATCCCAAAGTGTCAGTGATTATTATCTCTTGTCAATTCCTAAATACCTGGATGTAAAATAGAATTAGGAAGAACGAATGATAATAGAATCATAGAATTATAGAATATCCTGAATTAGAAGAGACCACAAGGATCATGGGGTCCAACTCCTAGCTCACACAGGACCACCCAAAAAATCAAACCATACATCCCAGAGCATTGTCCAAATGCTTCTTGAACTTTGGTAGGCTTGGTGCCATGACCTTTTCCCTATTCCCGTACCCAACCTTCACCTTCAACCTTGGTGAAGAACCTTTTCATAGAATCATAGAATGGTTTGGGTTGGAAGGGACCTTAAAGGTCATCTAATTCCAACCCCCTTGCCATGGGCATGGACACCTCCCACTGGACCAGATTGCCCAAATCCCCCATCCAGCCTTGCCTTCAGCACTTCCAGGGATGGGGCATCCACAGCTTCTCTGGACAACCTGTTCCAGTGCCTCACCACACTCATAGTAAAGAATTTCTTCTTAATATCTAATCCAAATCTACCCTCCTTTAGTTTAAATCCGTTCACCCTTGTCCTATCAGTATACTCCCTGACAGAGTCCCTCCCCAGCTTTCCTGTAGGCCCCGTTCAGGTACTGGCAGTCCACAATAAGGTCTCCCCAAAGCGGAGAGGCTTCTCCAGGCTGAACAACCCCAACTCCCTCAGCCTGTCTTCACAGAAGAGGTGCTCCAGCCCTTTGATCATCTTCATGGCCCTCCTCTGGACTTGTTCTAATACTTCCGTATCCTTCTTTTGCTGGGGGCCCCAGAGCTGAACACAGTACTCAAGGTGGGGTCTCACAAGAGAGTAGAGGGGGACAATCACATCCCTTGACCTGCTGGTCATGCATCTTTTGATGCAGCCCAGGGTATGGATGGCTTTCTGGGCTGCAAGCACACATTGCTGGCTAACATTCAGCTTCTTGTTAACCAACACCTCCAGGTTCTTCTCCTCAGGGCTGCTCTTAATCCATTCTCCACCCAGCTTGTGTGCTTGGAATTGCCCCAGTCCAGGTGCAGGACCCTGCACTTGGCCTTGTTGAATTTCATGAGGTTTGCACAGGCCATTCTCTCAAACCTGTCTGAGTGACATCCCTTCCCTCCAGCATGACTATCACTTAGTGACATCAGCAAACTTGCTGAGGGTGCACTCAATCCCACTGTCCATGTCACCAACAAAGATGTTAAATAGAGCCAGACCCACTACCAACCCCCGAGGAACACCACTCAGCACTGATCTCCACGTGGACATTGAGCTGTTCACTGTAACTCTTTGAGTGCAGCCATCCAATCAGTTCCTTACCCACTGTGTGGTCCATCTGTCAAATCCATGTCTCTCCAAATTAGAGACAAGGATATCATGCGAGACAGTGTCAAATGCTTTGCACAAGTCCAAGTAGATGATGTCGGTTGTCTTCACCTATGCATCAATGCTGTAACCCCATCATAGAAGGCCACCTATAAGACATGATCTGCCCTTAGTGAAGACATATTGTCTGTCACCAGTCACTGCCTTATGTTCCATGTGCATAGTTTCTTTGAGGATCTGCTTCATGATCCTGCCAGGCACAGAGGTGAGACTGACTGGCCTGTAGTTCCCTGGGTCTTTCTTTTTTTTGCTTTTAAGAAATGGGGATTATGTTTCCCCTCCTCAGTCACTGGGAACTTCAACACACTGCCACAACTCCTCAAATAGGATGGACAGTGTCTTAGCAACTATATCTGCCAGTTCCCTCAGGGCCTTTGGATGCATCTCATCAGGTCCCAGGCACCTTTAGGTTCCTTAGATGGTCTTGAATCTGATCTTCTCTTACAGTGGGCAGTTCACCATTCTCCCAGTCCCTGCCTTTTCCTTACGGGACTTGGGCTATGTGGCTAGAGCTCTTGCTGGTGAAGACAGGCAAAACTGTTGTTGAGTACCTTTACCTTCTCCAAATCCTGGGTAATCAAGTATTCCATTTCCTTCTGGAGAGGGCCCACAATTTCCTTGGTCTTTTTTTTTTTTATCACTGATGTACCTATAGAAGCCGTTGCTCACGTTTAATTCTAAAAGGTCTTTGGCTTTCCTAACCTGATCCCCGGCTGCTTGGACAATGTCTGTGTCTCTCCCAGGCTATCTATCCTTGCTTCCACGCTCTGTAGGCCTCCTTTTTCTGTTTGTTTTTTTTTTGTTGTTGTTTGTTTGTTTGTTTCCTTTTTTGTTTGTTTTGGTTTGGTTTGGTTTGGTTTGGTTTTTGGTTTTTGTTTGCTTGTTTGTTTTTGTTTGTTTTGTTGCGGATTGTTTTTTGTTTGGTTTGTTTTGTTTTGTTTTTTGGTTTTTGGCCAGGAATTCCTTGTTCATCCATGACGGCCTCCTGGTGTTTTTGCCTGACTTTCTCTTTGTTGGGATGCATCACTCCTGAGCTTTGCGGAGGTGATCCTTGAATATTAACCAGCTTTCTTGGGCTTCTCTTCCCTCCAGGGCTTTTTGTCCCATGGTACTCTACCAAGCAGACCCCTGAAGAGGGCAAAGTCTGCTCTCCCAAAGTCCAGGCTAATGAGTTTGCAGTGCTCCCTTCTCACTGTCTTCAAGATCTTGAGCTGCTCTATTTCATGGTCACTGTAGCTAAGGCTTCATGTTTCCCACCAGCCCCTCCTTGTTAGTGAGAATGAGGTCTGGTACAGCACCTCTCGTCTTTGGCTCCTCTCTCACTTGGAGAAGGAATGCATTCCAAGAACGTCTTGGATTGCCTGTGCCCTGCTGTGCTGTCCCTCCAACAGATATCAGCGTGGTTGAAGTCCTTCATGAGGATGGGAGCTTGTGAATAAGAGTTGCTTCTATCTGTCTGTAGAAGGCCTCATCTGCTTGTTCTTCCTGATCAGGTTGCTTGCAGCAGACCCCCACTGTTTTGTCCCCTCCCATTAATCCTGACCCATAAGCTCTCTGTCCATCCCCAGGCAGATCTCCATGAACTCCAGGTGTTCATTGACACAGAGGGTGATGCTCCCTCCTTGTCTCCCCTGCCTGTCCTTCCTAAAGAGCTTGTTCCATTCCAGCACTCCAGTCATGTGAGAACATGTTTGTTATGACTTTTCCTTCATGAGCCCATGTTGGCTGCTACCAATGACCTCATTGTCCTTCAGGTGTTTTTCAGTAACTCCCAGAATCATTTTCTCCATAATTTCACTAGGCACTGAAGTGAGACTGACAGGCCTGTAATTACCAAGGTCTTCTTTCATGCCCTTCTTGAAAATTAGAATGACATTTGCCAGCTTCCAGTCAACTGTATCAGCTGTTTTATGCTTGGAGTCTACACCTGGCAAGTTGAGGTCACCCATAAGGACAAGGGCATCTGATCTGGAGAGAATGATAGTTAACATCTTTGCTTTTATTTTGTTCTCTCACTTCTACCTTTAATCAATGTCTTGATTGCCAGGGATTTTACATACCTTGTGATCACCAGATCTAGTTGTTCATAGTTGTTGATAATCTAGTTCATATTTATGTGAAAATAGGACTGGTCTTAATAATGAGAGAACATATGCTCTTTCTCAAAATTGTTGGCATCTAAAAGCTGAAAGGTAGCACTAGCATATATATATCTGTTTTAGGCTGAACAAATCTATTTTCTAGTATTTTCATCCATTGTTTGTTTTAGACCTGTGATCACTCTCACTCTTCCATTTTTGAAGCACATCTAAATTGTATCTTCCTTTATAGGTCAGTGTATTTTAACAAAGACTTCACAACTCAGTAAAAAAAGTTCAGTTTAAAAAATAGTTTCCAATAGCTTATATGTAACACTCCTGGTAGTGTACATGTATGTCAAAATGAGATTTACCTTTTAAACTTCATTGTTTGTTCATTTTTAGGCCTTCAGTGCTGTTCTCTAGCTGAAAATTCTCCACATTGCTTTTTTTCATTTTTCCTCTTACTTTAAAAGACATTTAGATGTAGAGCTTAGGGATATGGTTTAGTGGGGACTGTTAGTGTTAGGTCAGAGGTTGGACTCAATGATCTCGAGGTCTCTTCCAACCTAGAAATTCTGTGATTCTGTGATTCTGTGAATATCCATTTGCTGATTTCCCTAACCAAACCCACTTCCTGGACCACTTTTCTACTTTACGAAAATCATTTTGCATTTCAATTTTGTGAATTTGCAAAAGGCTTTTATGTGGGATCTATTGTAAAAATAAATAAAAAAACTTCCTCTGAAAATTATAGATGCAAATTCTCACCTACTATAATGAAGCTAAATTATCATTCACTCCGTTGAATCAACCACATCTATCATCTTGAATGTCCAATCCTATTTATGGTCTGTTCATCCAGTCACATCTCCTCTTTAAATTCAGTGAGCACTGCTGTATTGCAGCTGCCTGTGGCAGCAGCCATGCTGAGCTTGCAGGATGATACCAGTTCTTGTGCCACATTTTTGTGGTGAATCAGAATTTCAAATTTCACTACAGTGATGGCCAAAACATGGATTTTGCCTGCAGTCAACCCTCAATTATCTTTTTAAGTGCTGCAAAGTTCTTTTAATGCCATTTACCGTGAGACTAGTAACAGAAAATTTAAAAGTACAAAACATTAGTTTGTATTCTGTGTTTATTGAAACTATGGCCTCATAAACAGCAGTCCATGAAAGAAGGAGATAGCAAAGTATGCTGTGTTCTTTCACATTATTTAGCTTCAGGATGACCTTACATGAAGCAAACCCAACGGTCTTCTGTGGGAAGACAGAGTATAAAGAACAGCATCATCCAACTTGGATCCTGGAAGGGAACCAGATAAATTAATATTAGTGTGCCATATATGAGCTTAGCATTTCCTGCTACAGTTCAGTGCATCCTTACAATAGCTGTAGGTTCTAAGAAAATATCTTTGGTGTGTTGGCTCTGTGCCACAGAGGAGCAGAGAATTTCAGAGAACTGGCAATTCATCTCTTGGGCCAATACAGAACTGTTTTCCAACACAGTCCGAAAAACTTTTAGCTCTGTTCTTCATGTTTTGCATTCATGCAAACGAAACCCTGGCTGCTCAGAAAAACCTGGGAAGCATTCAGAAAAAACTTCTAAGGCAAGAAGACCTTTTCAGCACTGTCCCCAAACCAGCTGGGAAACAGCTCTTCCAAAGCTACCTTTATAGACCAGATAAAAAAAGAAAATGAAATAGCACTATTCATGACTTCAGCTAATAATTAGGTTGCACAGCGTGTAGACCAAAATTCCTGCAGTATCCTTCCCACATCCACATTACATTACACCCACAACTCACTTGCTGTCCCCAGGGGAAAGAAACTTACTTTGGCTTTTCAGGGTAGCTACATAGAGTAACTGCAGCTTCATGACACCTATTTGCTCTGGGCAAGTCATGATTTGAAGCTGTTGAGGTGCAAGTATCAGGCAGTGAGACAGGTCTTGCTGAGACATGTAGTTAAAATTAATGTCACAGTGGAAGATCTGAACAAGAAAGAGGTGTTCCCAGCTGTGCTAGAGAAATGAAGGCACACACTTGTCCATTAGCAACTCATCATGTACTTCAACTGCGTATTATAGCCATGCAAACTAGTTATTATACCACTGTGATTTAGATTCTCATGCAACACAAGGGTCACTAATAACGATATTCATTTCACCTGACCGATCATTTTAAAACCTCTTAGGAGTTACTCTTTAAAACCTGTGAATGGCACTCTGTATTCTTGTATTCTTTCAGTATCAGTATTACTGTTGCCCTCTTGTCAGCCTGTTCTGACATCTTTCCCCATTTTGCTCCTGAATTTCAGAAGAAAGAAGTTTATTATTTGTCTTCTTGACAAAGTTACTTAATATTGTTGAGGAATGTAACTGTATTAAGGTCAGAGACAAATCACCACATTTTTAATGATGTAATCTGAATACCTGTACTTGGCGTCTGTTGGTGACAGTACTCTCTTGTTAAGCTCATCTTGAAGCATCAGAGATGTGCCCTCATATGTTCTCTTCTGCCAAATTGCTGTGGCAGGAGTTATCCTTTTACAGTTTTGAAACACTTGTTTTGTAGAAGCTACTGCTGTCCAGAAGAACTTCAAGGAAACTTCCAGCTATAAAAGAAGACAGTAATGAGTTCTTTTTCTTCCTCCTGTATCCATCTGTAGGAATAAGTTCAGTAAAATAAACCTGGTAGAGACACTGCTGCAGTAGAAACTGTTCTATAACCCAATGGTTGGCTGAGATTTTAGATTTATTTTTTTAGTCCAAAAACTCATATCAAATCAGATCAGACCTCACACCAACACAAGAGTAACAGAACAGGAATTCATGAATTATGGTGATAATATCTGCCAGCACTGACATAGGTGCTCTAAAATACGATACATGAATTTCTAAGCCCATGTTTTTACTACAGCTCTCCTGGTACTCCAGCAGTTGCAGCAGGGCACAGTTTATACTACACATTATCCAATCTGATGGTCACCTTTTTGAAAATGGGTTGTCAACTGACCCCAGATATGTGGTCCTGTTTCCTCTTTGTCAGAGATGTTTTGAGTAAGTCAAATCTTGTTCTTCTAATATACATCTCTTCCTGAGCATATGTGATCACTAGATGCAATGGAAGGCTGCCCTGGATGGAAGTATTACCAAGGTCACTCCTACCAACAGCTCTCAGGCAAGGTCAAGGATGCAGTTTTGCATCATGCTACATGTTCTCCATTATTCTGTGGTGTACTTCAGTGGCTGTTAAACATAAACTGTGGTCTTCATCTGGCAGGATTCCCTTGAAGCATAGCTGTTGTGATGTGACAGTTCAGGAGGGATCATGCTGCCATAAACCAGCAACCTTTCTCTTTCTTCACACTTCAGTAGTGCCAATGCCCTTAAAACAACCTTTAAAAAGAAGATAAAAGGTACTACCCAGTTGTGAGGGAAAGGGGAACTGTGATCGTTGCTGCTGCTAAGATTTATTGTGTAGGGACATGGTAGAGTAACTTCAAACCACAGCAGGAAGTGGTGGGACTTGTTACTGGCTGCAGCAATTTGGCAAACTTTATACTTTTCTAAATGGAGTCATTTGGATTTCAGATTTTATGTGATGGGTTGAGGGAGTAGGTTTAAAGTTAGGGTTTATTTTCCCACTGCCAGCCCTTCCCTTTCATTGCTGCAAGGATAATATTATAAATACCATGCCAAGATGTCTCTGTAGGAAAAGTGGTATAGAATCAGATATTTATTTATCTCTTACATGTATATTTTAGACTGTTTGTTGTTGTTGTTGTTTTTGAGAAGTGCAGGAATGCTGTTGTATGAAGCTAGAGTACCAACAAATGTTGAAGGGACACGTGCCACAGACAAAAACTGCTCGCCGAGCCCCCTCCACTGAGTCCTGAGAAATGTTCTCTTGTGTGTCCTGCAGGCGCCCAGCCAAACAGTAACTGCTGCACACACAGCTGGTTCAACTCTGCCCCTGAGTATACATACAACTCCAACCCCAAACCTCTTTACAGGCTGAAGCCATTCATTTGTGCAGCTGCTTCACAATACAAAGGGAACTTTATTATGGTTTTTACTCCATGCTAACAGAAATCCAGTTGAATTCCCTTAGCCATTTTCTGAGTATAGATAATACATCATTGGCCTGTAAAGCAACTTATTACAATATCACCTAATCCATTGAACAAGGGAAACACATCTGGATTTTAAACACTGACATAAAAAATAATTAATGTCCTTGATTATTCGAACTGTCTCTATTAAATACTTTTAATGACATTCTTTCTATTCCAAAATCAATACCATAGTCCTGTGGCAAAGAAAGGTATGACTGAAACCACTCACCTAGCTTACATAGTCACGGCAGCATCTAGTTGCTATGTCTGACTATTCAGAAAAATGCGATGACAGGGTGAATGATGAGATTGTCTTTGGAAAGCCTCTGTAATGTTTTCTTAAGGTTAAAACCAAGACCATCATACCAGTGTATGATCACACACTTTTGAAAGAAAGGTTTTTGATTGCTTTTGTGCTAAAGAAACTGACTGAATAAGCAGTGCTTATTGAGGGTACCTCCTTTGTTTTATTTTTAGTTTTGTTAAGAAGAGGAGGAAGCAAAAAGCTATCAGGGATTAGATAACAGTGAAAGATATTTTTTTCTTTCATATTTCTTTAGATAAATATGGATCACAGTTTTCCTTTTCTTTAAATTGTATCTAAAGATGTTGGATGTATTTCTGAACTATATTGGGAAGTTTCACTGATATTACAACATTAATCTTTAATTCCCTATTTACAGCCAGTGCTGATTTCCCATACAATGGTCAAGCTATAGGAGATGGAGTGAACAGAAACTCTGCCATTATTGGAGGTAGGAAAAATGTCTTCTTTACTAAGTGACTTTGCAACAAGACTGTGAAGGCTGAATTTCAGTTGGTAACATACTCAAACTATTTGCTAAGAATTGACTATGTGGGAAAATTACTCCTGAACAAAGTTAAGTAGATATTTATGTAATTCTGTTCAGGTACTTCGTTCTAGTGAAATGTTCTGTTCTCACTTAGTTTTTTCCCTCAGATTCAGTTTTAACCAAATTAAAATATTCATATTTGTAATCAACATATCAAGCATGCATGTGGAGAGCTACTGTGGAATTACTTATGTAATTAATTCCCATGAAATGTCAAGAACACTTTTCCATTTATAGCAGATCCAACATCAGTCTATGGCAAACACTGTTACAATCTTGACAAAAATCACTCATGATTTTCCCTTATTTTTTAGGGGCCAGGTTCTGCTATAATTTATGTGCCTGGGAGTCCCATTCAGTGTGATGGGTTTCCAGGTGATGTTAAGTAATGCCAGGATTAGCATTAGCAATGGTTCTTGAATTATCATTCAACTGAAGACTTTCTACCAAGCTGTCTCCAGATGTAAGGATCCTGAATATATTACAAACGCATACAATTTTCTCTGCCCTGTCTGTTCATATGAAAGTGTTGCACCCTAAGTCTTCCAGGGAGAGCTTTGCTAGTACATCAAATTCTGAATGCATATAAAAATGTTTTAAAGATCACCCTAATATATTTCAGTCAGTTCTAGGTGCATATAAAATGACATACTGGTGGTGTGTTTTGTTTTTTTTGTTTGTTTGCTTGTTTTTGTTTTTGTTTTTGTTTTTTTTTTTTCCTTGTAAAGCAACACTGAGTGTAGTAGTATGTACAGTCTAATGGAATTTCTTTCTTCTTTTCCCAAAACCACAGTGTTTTGGGAGCGCTCAGCACCCTCTGCCTCGTGGTCAGCAAAGCTCACCTCTGTAACTAGGTATTAATGTCAAAATCTAATTGATGGGGTGAAAGTTACTAGCAGACTCCTCACACTTATTTTTACCTAAATATTATAATAGTGGAAACCAAGCAGCTGAAGTGACGTTTATCTGCCCAGGTAGATCAGATCCAGGTTCAGCTCAGAGTAGCTGTGAGACTCTTTTCTTTGTATCAGAATCTGTAGGTATTCTCTTTTCTAGCATCATCTTTTCTTTCTTCCTTTGTTCAGGTGTCATTGCTGTGGTGATCTTCACCATCCTCTGCACCTTGGTGTTCCTGATCCGCTACATGTTTCGCCACAAGGGAACCTACCACACCAATGAGGCCAAAGGGGCAGAGTCAGCTGAGAGCGCCGACGCTGCCATCATGAACAATGACCCCAACTTTACGGAGACCATCGACGAAAGCAAGAAGGAATGGCTTATCTAAGCCCACGGGGAGGGGGCCTGGGGTGGGATACAAGCAGGGCCAGGGTGGGACTGGGATGACTCTTGCAGTGGGGAGAGAACATTCTGTGTTGGACGCTTGAGCACATATATGGTAAAAAGATCAGCACAACTGGAGGAGCAAGTGACAGGAAAAACTACTGAGACTGCAGGAAAAAAAGAATATCACAAGCATTTAAGAAAAATACTTTTTAATATTTATTTACAGCAAATTGCCCCTTCTGTATTCTCACAACTACAACAAAGAGCAGTTTTGCAGCTTCAGCATTGGGAAAAATTTTCAGTAATAACTGTATTTTTTCTGTATGTGTTTAGAGGTGTTCTAAAAAACAAGAAACAGGGCCATTTTTTTACATTTTTTAAAAGCTGTTTAAAATGGGGGTAGTTCTGCCTGAGAACAAGTCGCAGACCTTTGTTCCCAGCGTTGTGTTCCTTCATGGCTGGCCACTTCCCCACAGGCTGCCATCAGCCCTGCACCTTCACTTTATCACGGTTCATTTCAGCGGTGTTGAACCACGGGTTCAGGGCTGGGAATGGGACAGAGGGGTGAGGATGGATGCTTAATGCAAATTATACTTGCCAGTTTTTCAAAATGTTGTCAGCCTGTGCCAGCCCTGGCAGGATCCATCTTTTCTGACCCAGGCACTTTGTTGATTGTGGACAATTCTCATCAGCTTTGTAAAAATACTGTTACTATGACTACTACTACTACTACCAGAGAAGATGAGCATAAAGCACAGGAAGCTTTTTTTTTTTTTTATTGGACTCTGAGGAAGGATGGTACCATGCAAGTCCATAGACCTAGCCTGTTCCTGTATCTTTGACTATGGTATTGATGATCAGAGGCACATGCCAGTTTAAGCCCAGCTGTGATGTTCTGGTAAATACTGTCCTTAAGCATAAGCATTATAGTAGGCAATTAGAGCCAAACGTTGTGTACTTCTGTTTCTTTTTTTATAGGCTGTCACAGAAGCATTAGTACAGCTCTAGTTTAAACTCATGGACTTCACTGTCACTTCATGATACTTTTTACAGCTCTGGCACAGCAATTATTTTTTTTAATATCTTGTTTTAGTACCTTTCTGAAGAAAGCCTCTGCTGGCAGAATTCACACAGGCAGGAAGGTGAAGCAACAAAAGCTTGAAAGTTCTGCCCAGAGAGAAATACGCACGACCCTACAGAGGAGTTACTTTACAATATGTAGATTTACCTGAACTACTACTTGTCTTTGTAAGGCATTTTCAAGAACATCAAGGACAATGTCAAGTGCAGCATTGTACCCCACGTCCTCTCTCAGTTTCTGTTGGCACCTGCAAAGCAGACAAGCAGCTACAGGAAAGGCAATGGGGCAGCCTGAAGACCTAATATCCCTTCATGGCAATAAAGTAGCTTTAGCTTGCCCTCTGCATATGTACATAGTTCTCCAGTGGCCTGTTTTGATAAAAAAATTAAGGTCTTAATGGGCAGTATTTGCAGTGGAACAGAATAAATGAATGAATGTATTGCAAGGCATTTTCTGTGTGCTAAAAGAACAGAAGCAACAAGAATTTCCCTTTAAAAGTATTTAAGCTTGTGACAGTCGTAGATTTGCTTTACCTTTAATATTGCTGGGTTTAATATGTGCATATTTAATGCATTTTTCTTTACAAGAAATATTTATTTTTCAGATCCAAATCTAAAATTTACTATGCTGACCAGTGTTGGCATATTTAATTCCCTTATCATTTTAATTGTATTTTTCATTATTTTAGTTTATGTTTTAAAATAAAGAAAAAAAAAAATCATGGAGAGGGAGGAAGATATTGGAGCCTTACCTGACAAGAAGTTTGTAAGCACAATTTGTCAGACAGACACACACACAGGGCCAGATAGTTTTGTATAAGGATGGTAGCATAAAGTCCTCTGCTAGACTCATTGAACATATGTCAATGTCCTTTTAACCAAATCAAAACGATTTATTTCTTCTGTTTATGGATTTTTAATTAGCATACAAAAAGTTGCCAGTTTCAGGCAAAACTGGTTCTCAGGTAACATTGTGTGGCAGAGGGGTTCAGGTAGACGTGAAAGCCACCTCTGTCACTCTTGTGCTCTACAGTCTTTTGCCTCCAGTATCAATATCTCCCTCTCTTGTGCTTAATTAAGTGGATGAGTCACTGTTCATTTTTTCCTACAGATGTAAGATAAGTCTCCACCCCTTTGGAGAACATCAGCTTGGGATGGATCTAGCCTGCACCGTTAACTAGTCAGCAAAATACTTTGGTTGTTACATGCTGCACAGGTGTCTATCTATGACTAGGAAGATGTTCTCTTTTTTGTATGATTTTATATATTTTGATTTTGGTCCACTCTGAAAAACATCCATGTCTCAAACTTGAAGTTATCAAGAGACGTGAATATAGCATCATTTGCATAGGTTGGAATTTGGCTTGCAACAAAAACAAAACAAAACAAAACAAAAACTATTTACTAATCTGAATTTAATATCAGTGAGGGGGATCAAACTCATGTATCCTAAGAGACTGGAATCCTCTGATGCTAGAGGATGTGGGAGAGACAGACTTACCAGCCACAGTGCAAATTTGCCAAATGCCTCAGCATGGTACTAGAGGGGAAATACAGCTTGGTCTCTGTGCCTAACCAAGTCCTTGGCTAAACTAGGGACTGTTGTTGCATTATGGTAATGGGTCCTGACACCTATTCACTGACTTTCTGAAAGATTACTAGCTAATCTCTCACAACCCTGCAAGCAGAAATGTCTGGAAAACATCCTTTGACCATTGCACATGCAATAGTTGTAAATTCATGTATTGAACTTGAAAGACAGGATTTACAGTTCTTAAATTAAGTTGCAAGCATCAGCATCTCTCCATTAACTCGACACTGTGGACCCTTTATGTGAAGCCCAGTAATGCTGTGTTAAAATGTTGATAGTCTTTGATCTTGTTGCAATTTTCCTGATACAATCACTTTCATAACTCTATCAACTCTTTGAATTAATTATTAGAATCCTTCCTTCCTCTTATGCTGGATCTTATACATGATATTTTAGACTAGCAGCTGATCTCTGTGTAGGCTTTTCATGACTGTAGGTGAATTCCTGGCTTCCTGCTTTGTTTTTAATATTTTGAGAATGGCCATTTCAGCTGCCTAGGAATGAAGCAGGAGCAGGCTCAGAAAAGTAGCTTGTATATTTCTGCTAGCACCATATCTATTTTGAGGAGTTCTTCCTCTGTGAGCCTATTATTGGAGATTGCAACAACATCCATAGTTTATTTCACCTATTCTCTTTTGTGCCAAAAATCCATATTATTTGACAGATACTATCCAAATACCTGTTGTGGGAAAATCTGATGGGGAGTAGAGTGGACCCTGCTTTTATAAAAATCTGTACTTTCCCCCAGAGAATATTAAAACAAGCAGTCTTGTATCACCTGCTTTTAGCTGTATCACCTATTTGAACTGCACAGGAAAATGTAGCCTCTTGCATTGGTTGGGGAACTAAAGTGTCCCAGTTGTGTTTATAGCAGGCTTGTTGTGATTCCTCTGGAACTGATGGTAAACCTTCTACCAGCTGTTGAGAGAGCAAGACTGGGCTGGAGACCAGGAGTCTCTGTTAGCAATATTTGGATATTAATTCACAACACATGCAGACCACTAGGAAATGAGTTGCGGAGCTCCAAAGAGCCAAAATGGTGAAAAACTAGTCTTGATGTCAACCCAGCCTTAAGGGGGAATCTGCAATCCAGTCTGTTGGTTATGAATCAAGTCTTTCACACACTGCTTATTCCATACTTACTGATAGAAAATTCAGGTGTATTAAATAAGAATATGTCTTTAATTGGTACTGAAACATTTCTGAATTGTATTTTTCTTGTCTTAAACCTTACCTATACCTTTTATATCTCTTGTAGCAGTTACCACGTCAAAGATATGGCAGCATTTTAACATCGTGCTCTAGCTAGCATGATGTATACGAAAGGATGGTTATTATAAATATTTTACTATGACTGCCAGAGCAGTGGTGCATATGTACAAGTTTATTGTAATAAGAATTCAGTATAAAAGAGTCTAGTAAATAACTACATTTTAATTAAAACAGTGTCCTTTAATGGCAGATGCATCTAATTGCCGGGATATCTGTTGAAATAGGAAGCTATCTCAGCTTGACAAGCAATAGCTTTTAATTTGGTTTCTCCCTTAAATTATTTCACATTCCAGTGAGCATGGTTACTCTGAAGGGTTGTCATCTTTAAAAAATGGAACCTAGATTCTGTTAATCAGATTTCATTGTCCATCCTAGAGATACGAAACAGAAACCTTGCCTTCTAAAAGCAACAGCATGTAAATTAGAATGAACAAAGGACAACATGTATGTACGCCTAATATCTTCTGTGAATGTCTTTCCTTTTAACTGAAGTTTTATGAGAAATTGGATTGGTAAATAAAAAATAAATAAAGAAAGAAAGAAAGAAAGAAAAAAAGAAAGCAATTCTAAATAGTTTTAATTACCCTAATAACTTATTCTTCGGGCTTTGTATGTTCTAATCATTCTCTATATTTTTTCCTTCTCTAGTACCAGGAAATCAATTCAAAACGAAGTTGGAGAGGCCTTGTAAGAAAGACACAAAGCACATGAAAAAAAGGGACTTCAGTATGCAGTTATACATAAAAAGAGAAAAAATGAAAAACAGGGAAGAATTACTAAAATGCATGCATGCTCCTGTGTCAGGCAGCCTCAATTGTGTGTTATGGGTGAGAATCATAGAATCATGTAATGGTTCAGGTTGGAAGGGCCCTTAAAGACCATCTAGTTCCAACCCCCATGCTATGGGCAGGGACACCTCCTACTAGATCAGATTGCTCAAATTCCTCATCCATCCCAGCCTTAAACATTTCCAGGGATGTGGCATCCACAGTTCCTCTGGGCAACCTGTGCCAGTGTCTCACCACTAATAAAATAAATTTCTATAAAATACATAATTTCTTCCTTATATCTAATCTAAGTCTACCCATAATACTGAGCAGTGTAAATCTGTACCTGTTGAAGTGGACTGAGAGTCTGAGCATAGAGTTTTGATGGAATCAAAATGACTACCTTTCTGAGTTTTTTCCATTTCTGATTGCTTTGCAGGTAGCAGCAAGCAGTCTGTCACAACTTCTGCTCATGTTTGTTATTGCAGATACAGTGGCAGTGCCAGCTTCACAAGAGCTACATGCTAAAAATGACTGGATGTGGGTTGTTTGCCTTCCTTTCCTACCACAACTCTGTCCTTTCCTTTATGAATATGAGCTTTTTATTGAAGTCAGCAAGAAAAATGTTTGCCCAGCTCAACAGACTTGCACGGTTCATTTAATAAACTACCTTACCAAGCTTTATTTATTTATTTATTTATTTATTTTAATAAGAAGCATTTTGTGAAAGAACTACATTAAGTGCAGTTGAATAACAGCATGAAGTCTAGGCAAAGAAGCACCAGAGTAACAACCACTAGAGTCAGAGGGGCTGTGATTGTTCTAACCTGTTTCTTTCTGCAGCATGAATTGCCTTAACTGCTGTTGCAAAGCCCTGACCCTGTCTGAGACCTTAACCTACTTTGCAGAATATAACTGTGGCAAAGTCCAGTGATGCCTTGTGACCACATTTTGACTGTTTGTTTGTACTGACTGTTGAAACCTCTAGAAGGAGAAAGAGTCATACATTCTACAGGTATATTTCTATTCCCCTTCTTTTCCCCACAGATCCCATTTTCAGGGCTGTAGGCTTTCAAAAGGCTATTGTCTGTAAAACTGAAAGCATTACTGGAGCAAGTCAATGAACTCTTGAATCAGCCAGAAAGCAATGACTTTAGGTGATTTAAGTCAGGCTGAAGGAGGTATGTAATATAAATAAACTTATCTGAATAAAGACGAGATAGTCATCCCCTTTATGCTAATATTCAATCTCTAAACTGTGCATCCTCATGCTTACAGTTAGTATGTCACTGAAGCAGCCTGACCTTGGCACAGTCAATAAACCATTCACAAGCTGGCCCAACAACCTGTTACTCTTTTGTCTTAAAAGTCTATGTTAGTACATGTTTAAAAATAAATGTATGGCTTGCTGTCATAAATCACTGACCTGTATTGAGATGGCTGGACACCATATCAACAGGCAGTTGTAGTATATTTATGTTACAAAACAAAGGTCTGTCTACAGATTTTATTTTTTTGTGTGTAACTTGCATTAACATGGCCTTTAGCCCTGAATCATAAACAAAGGCAGCAAGGCAATGTAACTAAAAGAAATTTTCCTTTTGTGCACATCCTGAAACACAGACTGTAATGTCCCTTTCTTTATTAAATTGCTGCTGCAGGAGTAAGGTCTCTGTACACATCTAACATCTCATTGTTTCCAAACTCCTTATCCACCTCTCCAAGGCCATCATGGAAAGAATTTGGCTAACAGGTTTGTGTTTTGTTTTGTTTTGTTTTGTTTTTCCATTTCTTCCTCTACTTTAGAAATGTTTCCTCTCATTGATAAATTCCTCACCTTTTTCTGTCAGGATACATAACTCCTTTACAGCAATGCTGTCTACTTTGACTAAAGTGAAGACTCTTACCTTCTTAAAATGTGGCTGTTTTATTGGGAAAAAATGACACTAAATTTCTGTCATGTTCGATATTTGCAGATGTTTTTATCTGTTTATAGGATTCACTGACTGAAAGTAAAAGTTTGGTTTCTGCTAGCTGCAACAGTATAACTTGTTTACATTCATTCCAAAATCCCAGCACTGTCTTGTCTAAAATCAATGCAAAAACAATACATCCGCACCTCATTCCATTAAGCATGTTCACTTTGGGTTTGGGGTTATTTTTGGTTCATATTTTTCCCAATATATATAAATACTAAAATAAACGTCAAGCAAACGCTAGCTTTTATTTTCCTTAGGACCACAAGATGTCAGAATTAACTCTCACCAGTCTCTTTCCCTTATGCTTTTGCTATGTCTTGCACATATACAAGGCCAATGGGATCCTCCATCAGAGGACACAAAACTGATATTGTGAAAGCACTGACTAGTGGTTTTAGTCACGTGGAGTTGTAAAGGTCTATCTCAAAAGCGGCAAAAAGTCAGCACCCTTACAAACTTTGATTATTAGGACATCTAAGGAAATTCTCAACACTGGTGATTAAAGAATTTAATTTTTATTGGAGCAATATCTCAGACAGGAAAAAAAATCTGCTTTTGTATTTGGAGTTCCTGATATACTGAACTCCCTCCATTCCAACTCCTGCATGATGTCGAACCTTTTGAAGCTCCAGCTACCTAAGATATGGGATCAAAGTCACTTCTAAACAAAGAAGACTTCACTTAATTCCCTTTAAGTCTTTGAAGCACAGGGAACTGGCTTTCCAACCACTTCATGTGGTTGATCTCTTTCATACACTGGTAAGGAGGATCTTCTGCTGTGCTCTTCAGTGGATCAGGACACTTCAGTGGGCTGTGCAGGTATGATACAAAATATCTTAAGTCCTAGCAAACTGAACTGTGCATTGAGCATCCTGAGTCCAGGCAGTTCCTCTGATAAAGCAACATGGCTAGACACAATATTCCTTAGGCCTAAGCTCCTTGACAACTACCCCAATTGACTAGTGCTAATTAACAGAAGCCTGCAATAAATGATTTGTACTGCCTTACTCCTACACGTGGGTGTTAGCCCTACCTAACAGCACTTTGTTTTGGGGGATTAAATAGATTCCTCCCAACACAGAGTGCTTGGGATGTGCTCGGTCTGAAGCTTCTTACTGACATATATAAATAGAGATATAGAGATAAATAGATATTTTTATGGAGATGTTTTATAAATGCCCTTTACTTTGTGCATGGTAATTATTGCCAAACTCTTGTTATTTAGGAGCTACAGAATGGCTGGTTCCACAGTCTTTAGAAAGTAACCAGCTGTCTCTGTTGCAAATGGGATTTGGGTTGTGGGCTTGGGTTTTGATTTTTATTATTCAGCTATAATTTGCATGGTTTCGTTTGTTTTTTGTCACAGTGTCTTTTTTTTTTTTTTTTTTTTTTTTTTTTTTTTTTTTCGTCCCTTGTTGGTTCTCTGGCAGGGACACATTGGGCTCAAGCAGGAACTTATTTCTCAGTCTTTGAGAGGTGGATTGAAGCCATCAGTGTCATCTAACACTTCAGAAACAGCTGCTTTGCACAGGCTGTGACATTGATCAGTCTGATGGCCTCAATATATGGTTTCTTTAGAAAGCTATTGAGGGTTTCACACTTTAGTGAAGTACTCCTATTTCTCTAACTTTGCTTGAAAAGATAGCAAGCTGCTAGCTTGCTAGCTGGCCTATCAATACAGTCTCGCAGGCAAAACAAGGGGTTAGCAGAGACTAGGAAGTGAATAAGGATTCAGAATTACATCCATAAACATAACAATACCAAAAGATGATCAAGATTCCTACTGAGGCAGGCTATTTTACTTCCTCTTTTCTCTTACACATTTGTATCTTTTAAATACTCTCAGTGTGCCATGTCTGACTAATATATATCTACCAACCGGCCAGCCTGCTCTCAATAACATGGGCTCTTGGTAGAAGTGTGCATTCCTATCTCATTCCTATTGCTGTAAAGCAGTCTGTACCCAGGAAAAGACCAGGGCCATTAGCTATCAGAAAAGCTAAACCAGCCTCCCACCCCTTCCTTCCAAATCAAGTTGAAAGCCAATCCTAGGGTTACGTGCCTATAAAGCTGGCCCAGCTTCTTTGTGGGAGAACAAAGGTGTTGTCTGTTTGCAGCTATTCTAGTCCACAGGTTTCTTTCTTGAGCACAACTTTCCCATGGGAAGAGAAAGCATAATCAGGATATGACAGTTGCCCTATTAAAAAACTAAAAATGTATATATATAAAAAAAATCCTAATCTGAAAGTATAGTGTATCTGAGATTCCTCTGTTATAGACATTTAGTCTACAGATTTATGGCTACATTTGCTATGTTATGCTTGAATAAACATATAATTCATTGAAATACACAAGACAAATAAAATTAATATGATCTCTTTAAGGAGAATAAACTGTTTGTAAATTTATAAAGAGTATAATCTGTTAGGCCTTATTTGAAGTATGTACTGTGGTTTGGTAAAAGTACGATATTAAAAGAGCCTTGCCAGATGAAGACTGCTTTTTTTTTTTTTGTGTGTGTGTGTAGATGCTTTTGAATATTTTAAATCTTGATTTAATAAAAACAAACAAACAAACAAAACTTTTACAAACTGGATATATAAAGGGTGTATAAAAGTCTGAGATGACATGCAGCGTGTTCTTCAGATTTCTGTGTATTGATGCTCAAGGGTTGTGACAATTTTTTCATGAACTATTTGGATAAACCCCCAGTTGAATATTGCTTAAGGTTCTTTCTGGAAACAAAAACAGCTGGTAGAACCACTGACTGGAAGGAGATTTTTAAAGAACGATTTGAAAAAATGAAATAATTGTACTAATCCAAACTAATGCTATCACTACTGATCCCTCTTATTTATGGTGCCTATTTAGCAGGGGAAAGATTCATGAAAGATTTAGGCACTCCATAGGAAGAGCTACTATATAATATGCCACAGTTTCACAGCTCTTTTCCCACATGCTCCATACACTTCTGTCCTGTTTGGATAGAGTGTGTCCATCCCTGCCCAAGACCAACAACACACATCTGAGGCTCTTCCAAGTTGCCCATTTCACCTCAAGTACACATGAGCAAACCTGCCAGGGGACTAAGTATGCACTATCAGGGGGGCAAAACCAGCAAACTGTACTCTACCCTCCTCAGCCAAGAGATAAAACAACCAGCTCCAGCTATGATCCCAGCAGAAGGTTCCTTGCTCTTTGGACAATTACTGGTCAGCACCATGAGGTGCATTATTTTGCACAGCTGGTGACATTTTCCCCAAATTACTCTCTTCTGTAAATTAAAAAACTTAAGTAAAGCAGACATATTATGTACTGTTTATCAGCTGCACTGTTCATCAGCTTTAAATTAAATGTTCACTGGTGTGTTGAATAATGACTAGTATTGCTTATGGAGTTGCTGATTAGAGTGAGAGACATCCCTAAGGCTGATTTTCTTGCAGGTGTTTTCCAACGTGGCCCCATGCAGGCTAGCAACAGCTTCATGGTGCTTGATGGACAAGGACTCCTGCTTCTCCTGGCAGCTCCTCTGCATGCAGCCCCTGTGACACCCCTGGGCACTGAAGGCACATCAGTGCTGCCCACAGGACAGGGTGACATGCTGCCATACACATGAAGTGCTAGGGTGCTCACACTAGCGTGATGGCAAAGGGGACCTCCTAGCCTGATGCCTCTTTGTGCAAGGTCTTTGTTGCTCCTAGTAAAAAACTTCAGTTGGCTCCTTATTACAGGCAACTCTTTCTCCCCCACCCCACCATTACCCTTCCTTAAAATTTGGAAAAAAAAAATAAAATAAAATAAAATGCCCACAGATTTGAATGGAGAGAGAACTTCATCTCCCACAGCTCTTTAATGTATTAATTAAATCTATGGAGTTACCTTCACCCTTTGAGTGAGTTAGGAATGCCCACGATAGGTCAAATCAAAGGTACATCTCCTGTCATAGTCTATTTCTGTACCCAAAAGCAGATGCCTAGAGATGGTGATAAAAAGATAAGTAAATATCTTGTTATAACTAGATAGATATCTAGTAGATATCACACTTTTGATACTTTCTTGGAATAGTCTCTCAGCTGCAAACCGTTTGCAGTTTAAGGACTTTCAGGGCCAGGACTGTTTTTGTGTGCTTGATCATCTCTTCCTTCCCTATTTGCTGTGCACTTGTGCAGAACAACTAGCATCTCTTCACCACTCCAGTCATTTCAAAACAGTGAGTTACTATGATATTTATTTAAAAAAAAAAAAAAAAAAAAAAAAAGACAACTGAGCAAGAAGGGAATGGGATTTTGTTTTTAATCTCTGTTACTGGAACAACCTCATCATGTCTTAAAGCATAGATGCAGAAGAAATTTTTCAAATCTAATTTGTGTTCTGCACCAGTCCCAATTACATCTCTGTACATGCCCATAAAGATAACTGCATTTTATAATGATACATTGAGGACAGACTCTATAGGCCCGATATCCAGATAAATCTGCAGCCCTGTGTGAATTTACTTCTGAACAATACTTCCTGTCATCATTTAACAAGATTTGCAGCATGATCCCTTATTGTGTGTACATGGGAATTATTTTTTGTCTGTGACTCTTCATCTATCAGTTTCCATGGATAGCCATATTTCATTTAGGAGAAACAGACAGATGTTTTGCTTCTCACAGCTGACAGCTGATATTCCCTTATTTAAAGGGAGCCAGCATGCCTGCTAGCTGCTTTACCCTACAGCTCTGTGGGGAGACAGATAGATACCCCTTTCCCCTAAAGCTGTGCAGTATGTGATGCCATGGGTGGCCTGGTGGTGTGCAGGGTGGGTGTGCAGTGGGGAGAGGCAGCACAGATATGGGCTGGGATACTTCCTGGAGGAAAAGCAAGACAGCAGGCTTCAGGGATGACAGAAAGAGATTTTTCCCAACACTCCAAAAGAAGCTTTGTCAGGTTTATTGCAACACAGAAGGGCCTGGGAAGCTGTTGAAATGAGAGCAAGGATGAACGAAAGAGGTCAGCATGGAAGGTAGTGCAAGCAAGAGAAAGATCTGCATTATATTTACACTGAATTTCCCATCAGACCTGCACGGTTGTTTTGTTTTGCTTTGCTTTATTTTCAGAAGTTTCCTGTCACTAGTTTGGTTTTAAATGAAACTTACCCGTGAGTCTGAAAAGCACTCCTGGTATACTCACACCAAGGAAAAAATAATGGCATTGATATGTCCCAGTCCTGGCTGACTACTGATCCTGTTCCCATACAACCCAGAAAAGCCACAGTTTCCTGACCTCTTCAAATAATTATATTTCTCTTTTCCTTTACCTCAAATTAACTCTGTAGTATTTTACAAGGTATTCCTTGAGAAATGTTTTCCCAGGGTATTGCTTCACCTTTTGATTTGCCTTGTTTGGATCCCACAAGTGTGGATGTACACTATGGGGGTTCATGGCTAGCTGAGCTCCTGGTTCAAAAGCCACTGCAGGAGAGTAAAAGATATCAACTCTTCGAGTTTCAGTTATCCCGCCAGCCATTGGGCTACTCCTCTCATACCCTACATGCCTTTTTGTATGTCTCCATTTTGTTAGTATCCTAAAGCACACACCAGAATAAACAGTCAGAAATGTGTCCGACACACCTCAGCTTCTGTCTGCAGAGTAACAAGGTGAAAGCCCAGAAGAGATTCAGCTACTCATCTCCCTTTCAATGTGTATGAAATGCATTGATGCTGAAAATGCATCATTGTATTGCTTTCTCATTCAATGATGTTGGGTCTTTCTGACATCTTTTTTCCAGGAGTGTTAAGATGGAAACCCTCAATAGCTGTAAAAAAGGGGTCCTGCACCCTTTCATTACTGATCATTTGGTCACTAAGTTGAGGCAAAAGAACTGCATAACTTAAGCAGCTTCAAGTTGCTAAGTATTTGAGCAGGATATGGTAAAGGGAAGGGTATAACCTAGGGTATTAGTTGCTTGATTTGATTTTGTAGAGACTATGACAAAGATACATTTTAAATCCTGTCAAACTCCAAGCCTCAGAAGTCAATGAGACAGATTTCCCTTTGCAGAGTTGTGCTGGATAAGCCTGTTAATCTCTAAATCCTTCAGTTGTTTCACAACAGAATATGTTAGGCAGGTTAGTGTTACTGAATTTTCTTGATTTCCAGATGTCTGCATATGTTTATTTAGAATCACAGAATCGTTAAGGTTGGAAAAGACCTCCAATATCATCTGGTTCAACCACCCCCTACCACCAATGTCACCCAGTAAACCATGTCCCTAAGCACCACATCCAATCTTTCCTTAAACACCCCCAGGGAAGGTGACTCCACCACCTCCCTGGGCAACCCATCCCAATACCTGACTGCTCTTTCTGAGAAGAAATGTCTCCTAATTTCCAACACAAATTTTCCCTGACATAGCATGAGGCAAGTCCCTCTAGTCCTGTCACTAGTTATCTGCAAGAAGACACTGATCCCCCAGCTCCCCACAACTTCCCTTTACCAGCTGGATTTCAATCCATTCAACATGACTCTCTGGTCCCAGCCATCCAGCCAGTTTTTAACCCAGCAAAGCGTGTACCTGTCCAAGCCATGGGCTGCCAGCTTCTCCAGGACGATACTGTGGGAGACTGTGCCAAAGGCCTTGCTGAAGTCTAGGTAGACTACATCAACAGCCCTTCCCTCACCCACCAGGCAGGTCACCTGTTCATAGAAGGAGATGAAGTTGGTCAGGCAGGACTTTCATGAACATACACTGGCTGGGCCTGATCCTCTGGCTGTACCACACATGCTGTGTGATTACACTCAAGACAATTTGTTTCACAACCAATGACATAAATTAAGTAAAAGTGCTACATTTTTATGTAAGGGATTTATGGGAAAATATTTTTTATGGTTTAGAAGAAAAAAAAAGGCTTAAATGTAATGCTTAATTACACAGGGTAATTAATCAAAAGATGATCAGAGGGCTGGAGCACCTCTCCTGTGAAGAAAGGCTGAGAGACCTGGAGATATTTACAATGAAGAAGAGAAGGCTCAGGGGTGAGATTTTCGCAACTTTTCAGTACTTAAAGGGGGTTTGTAAAAAAGGTGGAGGGGACTCTTTGCTCAATTAGATAATGACAGGACAATTTGGGAATGGTTTCAAACTAAAAGAGGGGAGATTTAGTTTAGAGGTTAGGAGGAAATTCTTCACTCAGAGTGTGGTGAGGCACTGGAACAGGTTGCCCAGAGAAGCTTTGAAAGCCCCACCCCTGGAGGTGTTCAAGGCCAGGTTGGATGAGGCCCTTGGCAACCTGACCTAGTGAGTCGTATCCCTGCCTAAGGCAAGGGGGTTGGAACTGGATGATCTTTGAGGTCCCTTTCAACTCAGACCATTCTATGATTCTATGATTTTATGACCTGCAAGATGTGCTCAGCAGCAGGATATTGCCAGGGAAGAGGCACAAATCAGGAAAGAGAGGGACAGGAAAGGAGGGGAAGCGTGCTACCTAGGCACCAAGATGCATCACTAACTGCTTAGGAAGGAATATCACTTTTAGATTGGCCTTTTTGCAGTTCTCCCAGAGGAAACACTTCTGCTTTCCTTTGAAGCTTACCTCACAGGTAACCCAGGAGCCTTTTCCTGCAAAAGCAGGAAAATAGAAAGAAAAAAAAAAATGCCACATAATGCAAATACCTAGCTCTGTTGACACCACTGCCCCTCACTCCAATTTCAATTCTGCCCTGGTGAGACTGCCAGCTTTCCAGGACTGCTTTTCCACAGAGCAGAGGTGCCCCTAGAGAACAGGATTTATCACATAATCTCAGACTGCTTAGGGCTGGAAGTGACCTCTGGAGGACATTTGGAGGGGGTAGATCTGGCCACAGTATTCCAAGTCCACCTTCACCCATGCTGAATAGAGAATAATCACCTTCCTTTACCTGGTGGTGATATTGTTCCTCATGCAGCTAAGAATACCTTTGGGCTCTTGGCAACAAGTTTATACGTTCTGGATTTCTAAGACTCATTTGTCAATGGCTGAATGACAGCATCTGCGAACAGACCTCCATGATGCTGAGATACAACCAGAATCTATCCCATAGCAGCAAAGGCTAGGGCCATCTTAGCACTGTTTAAATGATGTTGAGGAAAAGCCAGTTCAGGCCACCAGCAGGGCACTGCCACCCTCTTTGTAACAAGAAGAAGGGCAATGGGTTTCAAAGACTCCTAATAAAGCAAATTGTTTGTCTGATGTTAGAGTTTTCAGTCCCAACAAGGCACTTTTTTATAGCCCAGAACAGATTTCTACACCTCTCTCTTTCCATCTTTCCAGTTTTCTCACATTTGTAAAGTCCACAAGGAATCTTTCACTCACACTGACACAAAGACAAATTGCTCTGATGTAGTGTAGTAAGCTGAAAAAAATGCATAGACAGACTTTTTTTACTTTCTTTAACCCATTCACTTCCCTCCTTCCCATCCCCCCCTTCTGCTTCTTGTACAATTGATTTCAGGACCAAGCATGCAATAACAATTTGCTCACAGTATCACAGCAGGGTCTGTATTACTTAAGGGAAAGGGACTGCATGAAAATTATGACAGATGTGACTGTACACCAGGATCACCCATCATTTTTCTGTCAACTTGTCATCAGGGCTGCCTCAGGCAAGAGTGAATCTTGCCTGGGAACTATAAATCAGGTAATAATATTTGGCTTTGGTCAAAGAAGCATTCAAATCCAAGCCTCTTTTCGTGCTTCCAATCTACTTTTTTGAAATTATTAAATTACATTTACATTTGTTCATAATTTAATATGGTGTTGTACCTAGCCCTAAGAAAGGATTCTCTGAAGGTCCACTACAGCTTCATACAGTTCTGGACTGCTTCCAGGCCCTCATTTCTGGGCATGCCAAGCAGACCTGGTCTTGAATTTGAGGTAAAAGAAGGGTAAAAGAGGTGTGATGTTATTGTAGCCTATTGCAAGTGTCATACAAGTGTCTGGTGAAGAGAAGGGTGAGAGGGGATCTTATCAATGTGTATAAATATCTGAAGGGAGGGTGTCAAGAGGATGGAGCCAGACTCTTTTAAGTGGTCCCCAGTGACAGAATGAGAGGCAGTGGGCACAAACTGAAGCACAGGAGGTTCCAGTTGAATATGAGAGGGCACTTCTTTACTGTGACAGTGGCACAGCACTGGTACAGATTGCCCAGAGAGGTTGTGGAGTCTCCTTCTCTGGAGATAGTCAAAACCTGCCTGGATGCCATCCTGCACTACGTGCTCTACATGATCCTGGTCAGCAGGGGCATTGGACTAGATGATCTTCAGAGGTCCCTTCCAACCTCAACCATTCTGTGATTTTGTGTGATTCTGTAATTAGCAATGGTATTCAAGAAGAGGCAGAAGGAGAGGAAGAAAGGCAGCACAGATGATGGAAACGTGGCACTCATCACAGGGAGAATGGCAAACAGCTGGTAGGCAGAGAAAAGATGAGAATGGAAAGCAAAGTGGGTCTGCATGCCATCTAGGATGTGAGCAGTCATCTCATTTCTAAGGACACCAAGGATAGGGTAAGTTCTTTCACACAGTTAGTCACCAATGGCCAGACTGTGTAAAAGTAACAGCAACCATTTTCCTGCATGGCTGACAGTGTAAGGTACCCGGAGTACTCCAGTACCTGGAGGAGCATTCAATGCAATACAACAGACAATAAGAAAGTTCAAATGAGGACAGGGAGAATAGAATAGAAATGCAAAAACTTCTGGAGTCAGTTTAGAAACATTGAGGAACAATTGGAGGTGCCACTGGACACCACATACCCTCTAAACAGTAGAATTTCTAACACTAATGATAGATATTGTCACTAGGGAGTCAGCCTCAAAAAGCACTATCAGCTTGCTCTCAATCTCACATCTTCCATTAATACTTCAGTTTGCTGCAGAGGATGCCCTTGAGATCTACGCCTGTACTGCAATGGCATTTTGGATTTCTGTCAGGAATTGCATTTTGTTACAGGAAGCTTAAGATAAATTTTAGGATAAAAATAACTCTATAAATCTGCTAAAAATAAATAAATAAATTGAAAATGATTTTACAAAGCTTCTAGTAATCAAATCACCATCAAAGATGATGATTCTAACAGCAATTCATTATTATCTTTTGCACACTGACTTTGACCTGCAATAAAGACTTTAAACTTTTTCCCCAAAAACTCTCCACATGAGTCAGTAAGGAGGAAATAAGGCAATCCTGGTATATAAAACATACTGTCTAACATCTCTTTTCAGTTGTTTTACATCTCTGTAAATCACACTGCAAGTGTAAAAGCCATAGATTCAAAGTGCCAACAGAAACTTGAAGTGTACTCTTTGCTTATAAACAATTGCTATGAATCTTTTTTTTTTTTTTTCAAAAATATGTCCTACTGTACAACAGAACACCTAATTTTGAGCATTTATGACTGCAACTCCCTGACACAGGTCTGAGTAAATGAGAAGCAGAGTTAGTTATTCCCTTTCCACACAATAGCAATATTGAGATCATCTTGTACGCACTGAATATTCATTCACTTGCAAATGACTGATGCGTCTATTAAACCACATGACAATCTTTGCCTTCCCCAGCACAGGCACAGTGTGGCTGTCATCCTAATATCACTGACATGATCTGATGTGCATAAAGGATTTGCTGTAATGCTGAGTGTGTCAGATCATGCCACCAACAAATTGTTGGTTTTCCTTAACCATGTCACATAAACATTTGATCGCTGTATGACTAAGCAGCAGTTCCTAGACAAGTTTCACAGCTTCAACAACAGAGACAAAATTAAATTGGGCGGGCCATCTGCTCTCTGGATTTACTAGTGGCTGTGACAGCGCATTGGCTAAGCATCTCTGTGTGACAAGGACCTCAGCAGAGTCAAAAGGTATTCCCACAGATGGAGCTGACAGTCCCTCCAGATTGTCGTGAATCCAGAAAAGCTACTTGAAAAAGAATTTCACAAATACAAATTTAAAAATTAATAAATAAAAAATAAATCCAAGCAAAAACAACACATGGTTTATTTTTCCAGCTGCCTCTGAATTCTAACAAATGCAGAGCTCTGGTATGAGCTGTTGAGAGCAAGGGATGAATTTTGGTGCTTTCCTGGGCCTAAGCAAATCCCTAGCAAGGCCTCTTTTGAGCTTGGTGCCCATTTGCAGAATTGCTCAACCTGGCCAGAATATGCTTCCAGGAGGACCCCAGTGCAGAAATGGAAAGGGCTGACAAGCTTGTCATGCTGGGCCAGCCCATGACTGCATGAAGGTCAGACCCTCCATCCAGAAACTGTAGTTCCAAGGTTTGTGTGATTATGGGCTGCAAGTATACAACTGAAGGTGAACAGGAACTTCAAGCCACCAATTTCTCTCAAAGCAGAGAAAAGCAATATCTGCTAACACTATGAATGCAGGGAGGAAAAGACTTCATTCTGGCAGAATCTGTAGGAGAAGCCAGACAGGAAGATAAAAACAAAGATAGGAAAAGAAAGACCAAGCAGAGATAGATATAGGTCTGGTCCACACAGTCCTTGTGTGAGTTTGTGCTTATTCCTGAAAATATTTCCCTCTTAAAAAAAAAAAATAAATAAAAAAAAAAAAAAAATGCAGAGTTAAAAAGAAGGAAGGAAAAAATGGAAACCATAGATTAGAATTTGTCTTCACCATCTATTTCTTAGATTTTTTTTTTTTTTATAATTATTATTATTAATAAGGTATCTAAGTCAAACTTCAAATAAATGGGATTTGCTGATGTAAATATTTTGTTGATACCCCAATATTTGCGTGTGCACAAGTGTGTCTGTTTGTACTAATATAAAAATTATTTAGAACAAGTTAATCTAAAGAGTGCCATCTGCTGCTTTTAAGAACATGTCACACATTCACAAAGTTGTTTGATGGACATGGTTTCCTGCATGAAGTTCTTTTTGTGGTATGAGGAATTGAGGCATCTCAGCTTTTCATTCCTTCTTGGGACTAAACCAAAGCTGGCTGTAGGGACTAGCAGTCCCAGCATCACTTAGCTCTTCTCTCAGCAAATTGAAAATAATTGTTCAATTTTTTTTTTCTTAGGTTAGTATTGAGTTCACCATCAGAAGACAAGTTTAAAGTGTCACAGATGCATCTTTTACGTCTGTGTTCTTTTGCCATCCACCAGTGTGGCCTGGCCTTCTGAAAGCACGGATGTGAGAGGGAAGACTTCTGCACTGCTGTTTGGTATGCTGCTCAAATAGCAGTCTGTACTCAAGCAAAAAGACCATAAATTGCCTCTATGCCCCTATCATTCTTCGTTGGTCACTCACAGCTCTTAAGCTTGTCACAGAATCATTACATGTCTTATCAAATTTTCTTTGTTGGAAAAACATCTACTGGTGCTTCCAGAGTGTTTCAGCAAAGCTGATGCTGCCTATCTGCAAATAACAAATAAAAACAAATATCTTATGATATCAGTTTATATGTTAAAGCACAGTAACCTGAGTGGATTTCTGTGGGCAGAATTTTTTACAGAATAGCTCAAGGTGGGCAGTGAGAGACTTTTCATCTGGCTCTAGTATTCCATAAATAAACGTTCCTTCAGCTTTTCCTGTAAAATAAAACATTTCAGCATTTCAGGAACACTAAAAATCCCTGTTTGGTCAAGAACTGTGTACACCAAAAGATTAGATATGTTACTTCAGTGTTTCTGTGTGATTACAGGCCTGTGTGAACAGTAGTGGGAAATTTAAACAAACGGGAGTAGTGCCGGGAGAATGGGAAAACTGATAGTGTGGTCATACATGTATGTACAGAAGTCTTACTTATGGGAAAAGGAGATGAAGCACCATCTTTTCAAGTCAAGTGTCCCCATCCCAATTTCTAGACTTGCTTGCAGTCCCTTGCTACCACTCAGGCTTGGTGTATAAGGCTGGTTGTTGGTGTGGGGTAGGAGGACACATGGCCACTTGCCAGTAGGGTTTTCCCACAGACCTCTCTGTGAACCTTACCCAAGCACTGTTTTTCTGCTAGAATCACACAGGAGCACAAACACCACCTGTCCCACCTGAGGATTTGTGGTGCTGGCAGGCAGCAGGTCCCTCTTGTGAGGACAGAAAAACTTTTGCCAAAGTGTGTGATAAGCTAAGGAGGAGTTTTAAAACAAAGCAAACTACACTCATCTCTAAAGGAGGCTCAGACACTTCTGGGGGAATTTAAGACTTTTCTAGCAGAGAGAAGGTCATTTTTTTTCCTTCCTCATTAAGATTGTCTGAAGAGGTCTCATAAAGACAGACAATTCAGGTTGTCTGGAAACTACAAGACAATTTTGCAGATGTTGACAGTACAAAAACTTGGCATTTGCATACACAGAAGCACATAGAAGCTTATGAAGGTGTTTTTTGTTTTTATTTTTGTTTTTATTTTTTTTTCTGCTTACACTCACAACATCCACAATTTGAAAAGGAGAAAACAGTTCCCCCAGGATTACACCATAATGATTCATTCTAGCAGCTATCTCTGCAGCACGGAGCATTGCTTTATTGCTTGTGGTATATTGACACACGATGGCGGGAAAGGAAGTTGCAGCCTAAGAGGTGAATGCAGAGTCTTGACTGAAATGTTACACTCAGTGGAAGCTGACAACAGAAGGAAGAACTGCATGGAAGCAAAAAGAAATCTTGTGCCTCTCAGATATTATTTTCTAAAGGGGTAATTTGGCATTTTGTATGCTCTGTTCACAGCAGTGCAGAGAGGTTTAGAGGCCACCAGAATTTGTGGATGGAGTTCCTACCATGTTATCTCCCAGTCCCAAGGGTCAACTTCAATGGTCCCCAGTCTCAACTTCTAAGTTACAGAAAGAAGCCTGTAGCAGTGAGGAAGCAGAGGAGGGACCTCTTGAGGGAACAAACACTTCTGTGAACCATCTAAAAATGACAGATGAACCCTTAACTGCTGTTATGCACACATATTTTGATTGAGCTGCTGGATGTTTATCACAACATGCAAGATTTACTGCTTTCAATTATCCTGAGAGCACTAAAGCTTTACTTGCCCCTTTTGGCTTTGAAAGACATCCTTCATATCTCCTCATAGAGGCTGTTGGCTTTGAATTCATTAGATCACCACAGCCTGAGCAAATCAAAGTTGCAGCTGCCTCAATTTTCCTAACGGGCCATGTAGATGAGTACACTGATCAGGTGTCTTTAGATATGCTCTGGTGGTCTTCTGAAAAAAACACCAACAAACTATTGTATGTTATCTTAGAAATACACACAAATCATCAAAACCACTGTTTGACCATCAGACTTTCCCTGACCAAGCTGAGAGCCAGGTGTTGCAAGGTGACCAGGGTATGCCTGCCAGCCATAGTACAGTAGGGCTGAGCAGGGACACACTTCTATCTCCCACTTCCTTGGCATAGATTCTCTGCTGATCTGCTTGTCACCCTTCTGGAGTTCAAATGTTTCAGCTATGTTCAAAACATTGAAAAATTAAAGCCATAAGAGAAGGTTCAGGATTATTACATATACAATTCCAGTTACAATTCCAGTGTTTGTTTGTTTGTTTGTTTGTTTTCCAGTCTATTTCATTTCTTCTTACTAATGTGATTTGTGTATCTGGCACTGAAAGGTTTTGTTCCTAAGCCTTCTAGGTGATCTTAGAGTCAAACAAAGCATGGGATCCCAGTCCTAGTCCTTACCTCTGTAAATGTTTTTGCACCAAACCACAATGAAAATTACATCATGCCTAAAGTTAGCAAGGAGAGAAGCATTAGCATGGAAGAGAAGGTTTGGATTAAAAAATGATGGAAGGTGTAAGAGGCATTAACCTTCAGGGGAGCAATATGGTCTGGCAAATAAATACTAAGTCTGTCCTCAAAGATAGGGAGTTAGAGAGTCAAAGAAGATAGGTACTAAGGGATGCAGACTAGAAAGTGGTCACAACATACCTATAATTTTTTAAGAAAGCCTGGAGGATTTTCTCCTATTGTCTTTTTAATGTTTAACATCATTTAAAAATAAATAAATAAATAAACAGATTTTTAAAATCCCATTCCTTTTATTATTTGCATTTAAAAACATTGCATAGCCACTTTTTTATTCTTTTTTATTAATTTATTTATTTTTCCTGTGAAGACAAAAAGCTCTTTTGAGTTGTTAAATACTCCTGTTAAACAGTATACCCACAAAAGTATCAGCTTGGACTTCTTCCACTGGATAAAGATTAACAAGAATAGAATCCAATATGAGTTGCTTTTATATGTTTTATATGTTTTCTTGCCAATTGTCATGTTAGATTTTTCTGAGAGAACAGGGAGTTATATAATGTTAAGCTTTATGGAGATGAGTTCTGTTGCTATAGGAAGGAAAGTGAAAAGTCAAACTGTCCAAGGCTGTTGATATAAATTGTTACAAATGGAATATCAAGACTCAAGCCTTTTGAGGGGCTATGGGAAAGAAAAATGTTCCCAGAAATTGGGCTGGAGTAAACACAAATTGAAAGGTTAGAAATTCTGGCAACATGGGATGGGAAATATCACATCACTCTCTTTCACATCATCAACCAAGGTTTCTGAAACCATAAATCTATAAAAAAAAAAAAATGCCTCTTCTCATCTGATTTTATGCTACTTCCAGCTTTCATCTTCCTACCCTTATCTTTCCTATTCCCCTTTTTACCCCAGGGAAGTGTGTGTAGACTAGCTGTAAACACAGATAAACTCGATAACAGTCTATGATAACAGTCAAGTCATAAGGCACATCCTCATGATGCAGGGTGGTATGAGACCATCTGCCCCACTGTGCTCCTAAAATGCTGGCTGTGGCTTCAGATATTTGCAGCCTTGAGTTGGTTTGTACAGACTACTGACACCTATACTGCTGGGTCTTCATGTTCAAAGTACAGGCCGCAGTCAAGTGAAACGTGCCCAAGCCTCTTCCATTTGTTATTCCTTTTTTTTTTTTTTTTTTTTCCCTCATACCTACTTCTTCTAAAATACCTCTAAGAAAAACAAAATTGAAACCAATAAAAGAAAACCGGGTACATCTGAAACAAATCTGCCCCATCATCATGTAGAAGGTTGTTAATAGTTGTTCTGTCCATGCTGATCGCACAGCTTACATGCTCCTTCAGACATGAAAGGTCTGATCAGGTTATACAGCCACCTAGCATGCCAGGACCCTCAGCTTTATTGAGTTTGGTGTTTGACCTTTGGGCTTTTCATATACAACTTATATGGAGAAAAAAAGATGTACATCCTTGAGATTCCATTGATGAGTAGATTGGTATTAGAGGCATGTCTCATCAACAGGCAAGACAGAGGCAGCACTGAAGTAAGGGGCTTGGTTAGGTGCTTTTTTGAGTGTTTATGGTAACCACCGCAACATCATACCCTGAAGGTTTAAACTGGTTTTGCTCTGAAAGAGTCAGCAATGATTCCATGAAAAAGAAATATCTTTTAATGTGGTATCAGTTAAAATATGTTTCAGAAATTACAGTGCTAAACAGCTATTGTATTAGGAAGAAATACCAAGTTCAGTTTGTCCTCCCCTCCTCATCCTCCTCCTCAGAAAGGAATTATATCAAGTATTTGCAGTGCTGCCACAGCCCCTCGCCCACTCTACTCCTAAGTCCATCACAGCAAAGTTTTAGTTTCAAACTGATCTCATTGAGCAGGTCAGTAAACACAAAATATGTTTATTATCTTTTCTCCTCTGTAGCTAGAAAAACTTGGGCAAAATTAAGCAGCAAGCAAGCAAATCCCCCGGTACTTTGGTGGCTATGGAAAGGAGAGGTGTTTGCATAGTTCTGCCAAGCTGCAGTCTCATTTTGACTTTAAATGAACTTCATTTTATCGTAACAAGGTTGCAGACCAAAGCAGCTGTGGTAGGCAAGAACCATTGCAGGTGATTTGTGAGACTGATCAGAGTATTTAACTCAGTAATGTGGAAATGCACCTACAGTTCCTCTCTTCCTTATGTAGTGGGATTTCTCAAGGGACTCGTTGAACTGGTTGCAATGGCTGCTTTATGTAAGCAGAGCAGTGAGAATTAATTACTGTAATGCTGAAAATTCATCCCAAAGTGCGGATTTACCCTATGCCTGACCACATAAAAGGAGCCCTTTTTCAGTAACAGTTCTGCTCAAAGAGTGTGTTCAAGCACATCTACTGACTTTAACAGCAAAGTTCAGCTAGATAGTAACTTTCTCCTATGCCTCCTCAGAAAAGTTGCAAGGGATTTCCCAAGTGCAGGTTCAGCCAGAGTGTGTGCAAAGCTAACAAAGGGAGCAAAGGTGTCTGGGTGTACCTGAGGGCTTATTTTGGTCCAGAGTGTGGCATTAACAATAACAAATAAATAAATAAATAAATAAAAGAAACATGATAAGAATCCAGTCAGAGATCAGTGTCCTTGGCTATGTATACAGGACTGAGTTAAAAGTACATCCTTATAAATGGCAGGAGGTAAATACATAAGGCTCAGAATTTTAATTATTTAATAACTATGATAATTTAATAATTTTAGAGTATCAAAGTCATCTAGAACTTAGAGGGTTTTGTTACAGATAGCATCACCACTGGCTAGGTGACCTGGGACTCAGGGGATCAGACTACCATAAAAGTGGGAGTTCTTAAAGATTAAACTCAAAGCCTGCTGCTGTACAGATACTTATATTTTAAGGTGTAGAGGTAGTCTTTAAAACCTGTAATGTAGTTATTCTGCAATACCAAATTTCCAAAGTTTGTAAATTATTTCAAATTATGCAAGTTTAGACAAGTGCAGTGCAATGTCTTTGTGCAAATCTTTATAATCCATCAGGAGTTATTCTTGTCATCTCATGAACTAAATATTTTGCTGTGATACGTGGATTTAGTCAAAGAATAAATTATTGAGCAGATGTAGTGGAAGAATGACCTTTTTGTGATTCACTACACAGTAATTTAGAAACTGTAGTTCCTGGTAAATTCAATTATTTCACCTGCAGCTTTTAACTAAGAATAGTCTTTAAAGGTGACATAGTGACATACTTCTCTTACATTCAAACGACTCTTCCTCTGTCCTAGAAGAATTACATGAATTTACAGGATGCAGGTTAAGCACTAGTTGAGCATGTCATCTACATTAAAATCAGGTAGCATAAACTGCAGACAAGCAGCTAATAAGATGCAGGGAAAAAAAAAAAAAGAAAAAAGAAAAAAAAAGTTTTAACTCTCACATATACACCTGCTCATCCCTGAATATTTTTAACAGTCTTCGGAGGGTTTTTTTGTTTGTTTCTTTGTTTGTTTTTTTTTTTTATTTATACCACTAACACAGACATGTGGGTTTAGCATTAAGTTTTAATTAGTAGTATTTTTCATTATTGTTACTGACAGCATATATTGTTAATGACTGCACTAAATGCACATCTGAATTCTTGGTTATTGCACCAAAAACTCTGAGCAGTCATTATGTAAAGTTACAAGCATTACTAGGAAAATGCTGACTTGGATAAGAGTGATATGTTCACAGAGTAAAGCAGGACCAATTATGTAATTTAAAATGCTTATATACATTTATCTCTCAATATTTTCTAACTGTTTTTCTATACTTAATAGATGTTCAGAAACGTATAGGATCTATTCTTTTGTTGTGGTTCCTGCAAAACACTCCTGCTGTTACCAGCATGGACTCTCTGAGAATTTAAGTGTTTTTCTGTTCCGGTCAAATTAACTTCAGGAAAGTTACAGAACCACAGTCACTGCCATGACAGACACAGGTACAGCAGGAGTTGTCACCGTGGGAACTGGTTACAAGTGAAAGGGAAAAAAATAAAAATTGAAGACAAGATCTAAAGCACAAAAGTAACTTGCTTTCTGCCTTTCAAGGAACTTCAAGGATATTGTGTCCTGCCAACTGGTTGGGAGTGATTTTCCTTTTGTCAGTTCTGTAAAGACAACTTGCATGTAAATTGTTCCTTTTAGACTGAAAAGACAGGCCAGTATAGAAGGAATCAGGTTGTTAAAACAATTCAATGACATTTCAGAAAAGGTTAAAAAAATAAAAAAGAATCCACTCTGCAACTTTTATTTAAACTTCATACACAATGCATGTGAGAACCCCTGGGGAAAATACTTTGATATTTAACCCACAATTTTATGGCTATTAATCTAATATGTCGTAGGCTTAATAAGTTGCATTAGCACATGATAAGCCCATGAGAGCCCCAAGAGCTACAGGAAGCAAGCAAGCAAACATTTTTGCAGTATTTTTACAGAAGGGTTGCTAGTTTATACATGAGGTACTCCTGGCACTCACACAGCTTTAAGCTAATCTATGGCATGCCTAAACTCAATCAATGCCTAAACTGCAACTCATGAGGCTCTCTCATCATCTTGACTTCTGCTGTTCAGTTGTACAGCCATTTATACTGTAACAACACTGAGCAGTTTTGAAGCATATTTTGGCCTATATTCCACTGGAAGTCAAAGGGCTGTGCGTGCTGCTGACCGAACTAGGTATTAGGCTTGCCTACACACTGTGCATAGCGCATCTGGGAGCCATTGCACCTTATGTATACTGCCCAATTAATGTATTAAACTGGGATGTCAGGTAATATATTCTTTTGCTAAATTAAATCCTAAGAGGTGAGGAGGACAGAGTGTGCAGTGCATGGAAGATGCTTAAAGACTTAAAGAAAAAGACATCAGAACTCCGTAATGTGAACAAAGCAGAGTATTTCTCCCTATTTCTGTTCTGTATAATGGCTTCATTATTTTTGGCTAAAACTAAAACACTCTCTTTCTGTAAATGCTTTTGTATGTGTATGTATTGTATGCTTGTGTGTATGTCTGCGTATGTATATACAGACATGTGTATGTGTTTGTGTGTATACTTGTGTGAGAATGGGTGTGCATGTTCACAAATGCATATGCATGTATAAAAATAGGTGTGCACAAAATGTGGACATAAAATGAGCAGTTTGGGCCAGTTATTTGTAAGTAGCTGATCTCCTAACTAGAGGTAATGGGCAAGCTACATCAGCAGGGAAATAATCAGTGCTTTGTGAGACATTGTTCTGGAGGCTGCAATATTTGTGTTACAGACCAACAAAAACAGCTTTCACTCTGGCAAAAATCACAATATCGGCAAGTTATCAATATGGTGATAGGCTCTTCATATATATAAAAATATATATTTATATATAAACTGGGTCTGCTGCCCACTTTCAGAGGTTACACACACTTTTGTTTTTCTTGACACAGTCAATTTTTGCTTTTAAACTTATCAGGAATATCTTAAGCAAGCACTTCGCATCAGACCTATTGCTAACCAGACTACTAGACTACTCTTAGCATCATATCTGTTTGCCACTATGCAGCCAGCCCCATACAAAACACAGCCCTGTGATAAAAAAAAAAAAAAAAAAAAAAAAAAAAAAAAAAAAGTTAAGGATGGGGGAACAACTCAGTTGTACCACTTATGGCTTTGCCCAGCAGGCAGTAAAGCATGGCCGAGCTTATCTTCCTCCTCTCCCCCCAGCACCCCCCAGCATCCCTAAGACCCCCCAGCACCCCCCAGTATCCCCAGCACCCTCCAGCGTCCCCCGCCACCCCTCCTGTGCCAGCCCGGGCTGCCTGCGCCTAACCCGCGGCACCACCAGGCGGCGACCCCGGCGCGGTCCTGACCGCTTGTTTGTTTTTGGTTTTGTTTTGTTTTGTTTTTAATGAAGTTTGAAGGAAACGAGAAATCCGCCACGTGGAAGTCCTAGCAGAGCCAGAGCACTGACTGACTTCAGCGAGTTACGATACCCTATCCCTTGCTGCAGAGGTTGGCAGCGGTTTTATTTTCTCGTTCTGACACAAGCAAGAAAGGCTGGCAAACTGTCCCTAATGTCTCACCCAACCCTGGTTTCCTCGCAGAGGAGCTTGATGTGGGATTGGAAAAACTGTTTATTTCTTCCAGCTGCTTGTAACCAAACAGAGATCAACACGTGTTCTGCAAACATAATATACTGGAAACCCTGTAGTTTGTGTCAGTGATGCTAGAAAAGGGGGAAGAGCATCTCAGAGCATCTCAGAATAGCCACTGGGTCTGATTTTAGGTCATCCATTGCCAGCATACAATGAACTGAAAACACTTGGCACAGATGCAGCTTTGTTTTCAAGGCTATTGCTCTGAGGAGGGCAAAACTTCCTGCTGCCTCCTGTGAGACCAACGAATTGCCCACAGGAGAGAGAAGACTTCATTACTTCTTTTATTCCAGAACAAGAAATTTAATAATGTACTTCCAGGAAACCCTCTCTGAAAGTAATAATAATAATAATAATTTTAAAATCTCATGTTACTTTGTACTCACCTTAGGTAGATTTAGGTACACTGAGGAGATCTGCATGGAGATTACGCTCCAAGGGAATTAAAACACAAAGTCTCTTGCTTTCCTCTGTGGTAGAGCATATTGCAAAATACAGATAAGTTCTTTGCATCTAATTGACAGTTCACTATTAGAAAAAATATCTGGAAGTCTGCCCATGTTTGCCTTTCGCTGCTGACTGTCTTTCTATTCTTTTGTATTCTTTTTTTTTTTTTTTTTTTTTTTTTGTGAAATATAGAGTGAAAAATACTTTGAAAAGTTTTGTTATGGATAAATGCACATTTGCACACATCTGTGTCTGTGTGTAAAATACCATAGACTAGTTCTGCATCTAGAATTTTCCAATGAGTAATTTTTAATGTATTTTTAAAATAGTACTTATAACTTTTTTGGTTTTATTTTATACAGCATCTTCAAAAGCAATTATTGTGTCAGTAGTACTACTGGAAGTTGCTTTTTTTAAAATTTTCTTGAACCTAGTGTTAAAAAATAATCATTTTGGTGGATAATCAGGGAAAAAGTAAGCCCTTGTCTTTATTGTTTTGTGTAAAACTGGAAAAAAAAAAAAAAAAAAGTTTTTTTCCACACAGGAAGGAATGTGAGCTTACAGGGAAATAAATAAAATAAAATAAAATAAAATAAAATAAAATAAAATAAAATAAAATAAAATAAAATAAAATAAAATAAAATAAAATAAAATAAAATAAAATAAAATAAAAAAATAAATAAAAGACCACTTATAGTAGCCTAAATGTTGTAGGAGACAGGTTCCCAGAAATATGCTAATTCAGGATTCAGTGAAGGTTCATCTGCAAAGCTGGTCCTGCCCAAGCCAGTAGCTTTCAAAACAGACTATTATAATATAGAGGCAGCTGGTATTGTCTTTGTCCAAAGGGAACAAAGCTGGAAATATACACAAACTGTCAGCAGGAGACAGCACCACCTTTGAATTTGCAATGAAAGTTTTAGAGTACTATTTCCATTTCCTAGTTAAAAACTGTTTGTATTTTAAATAATCACTGAAATGAAATGACAAGCAAAAGTATGGAGACTGGAAATGATTCCTCCCAAAACTGTGCTGCCTTAAATCAGTACTGGATCATGATTTTGTTTAACAAGGTTCAATTTTGGACAACATTTTAAGTGTAGTGAATTTGATTCTCTCCTATTGCCATGCCAACAAGAAGACTTCTAGTCTATTATTTGCACCAGAAAATTTCCAGTTGCTTCCCTTTCTGCATTACTGTCTAGAAAGTGAGACAAAGAAAGAAGATTGCTGGTACACAGTTATCACAGCATGTCTCCACCTGCTTTCAGATGGTTAGTCAACAGCTAATGATCTTCAAGTTGCATGAATGTGCTCGCCTTAAAATAATGAAAAGGACTATGAGGATCTCATTAAAATAATATTAAGGATGACAGTATTGTGTTTGCTTTAAAAGGTATCAACATTTTATGTTCCAAAATAACTATTTCATTGAGAGTAAAATCCATGTGCATACACTTATTGCATTTTAATTATTATTTTTTTTTAATTAATAATCATGTAGGCACTCATTATAGAAATTTAAAGAGCATTGATTATGGAATAAATGAATTGTACAAATTAAAACTAATAGTTTTGTTTTCTATTCCTGAGTGGAAATAAAATATGAATGCAGCCATTTCTAGAGCACCTGGAAAGAAACTTAAGGGACTGAACGCTCTGCAATGCACAGCATGACCAGCAAGAGCTTTCTTTGTGCTCACATCAGAGCACGTTCCTTTCTTTTAGCACCTTCTTGTGCACTCAGCATATTAAGGACTGGACTTACCAGACCTGTATAATAGACTGGATGAATAAGCTATAATTTGCTAGGCAGATGTATTTCAAATTCTTTAAGTGTGGTAAAGACAAAAATTTCTTTATTAGTCGAGAGCTTGCAGGTTGTGTAGCTTTTTTTCTCTTTTTGTTTTTATTCTTTAGAAGTGTGAGGAGACATGCTTATGCCCAAAAGTTTATCCGTAAAGAGAATCATTAAAATGAATTGCCATTTAGTGAGATAAAATTATGATTTTGATCTTTGAAAACAAAAAACAAAACAAAACAAAAAAACTATGAAAGCAGTAGTTGAAAATGATCATTTAAGCTCTAGCTTATTTAATTTTTGTAAGCATTCATTTGTTCTCCATGTTAGATCTAGTAACACTTTGAGAATGAGAATTGTTTTGTGGGGGAAAAAAAAAAAAAAAAAAGGACTACTTCCCACCTCCCTGGGCTCTTTCCCAAGAGGAGCTTCCCAAATCTAACAAAATAGATGTAGATACCATATTGTTGCCTGGAATTCATTGCCACTTGCCACAGATGCCAGTGCAATCTCTTCTGCGTAGCCAGATTTGTACTAAAAAAAATATGTATCTGAAAAATCTGGCAAGTAGCAAGGCCTAAGACACTGACATTTTCTCAGGTGCTACTTTTGAACGTAGGTGTTTGGAGACAAACCAGTTTAAAGTTTGCAGGTTGTTTCACCTAATAAAATAGTTGCCATTTGATTTCTCCTTAGCATCTGAGTACCCACCAGCAGGTGCGCTGTGAGCCGAAGGCAGCAGCTGGGCTAGCAGGGCCATTGCACTGGAGGAGATGAGAGAAGGGAGAAGCCTTGTTGCTGCTGCTGTGGAGCTGCAGGCACGTTTAGACTGGATGAAGCCAAAACCACTGAGCTAACAGGCTTTGTACTTTATGTTTTCATCAATACAAACTGTTTTTGTAGCTCATGCATCAGAGATGGGCAAAGTCAAAAGCAGCACTGTATAAGTCATTGATGAGGAATGCTAGTCAGCAAATCTGAAAGCAATTCCCAGTATTTGATTATTCCACGTGCAGTGGCTTGCTTCTTCAGTGAAAGGAAAAAAGCTTCCACCCAGCCAGCAGTACATATAATGAAGTTATTACTGAAACTGAAAGTATTGGTAGTAAAAATCAATTAAAAAAAAAATAAGAAAAAAGAAAAGACAATGTAGCTAACAACAATCTTGTTTGTAAACCTTTCTAAATGTGGACTTATTGAACTGTTAACATCTATGTGGAAACAGACAAGAATGGATCGGTCTGGGCTTGTGTCTCAAAGAAGCCAGTAATTCACTGCAGCTGTGGCCTACCCAGTTAACTGTAGTGGGTCTCTGTGAGGATACAAATGCTAACTCAAAATTGTACGAAACATGCATATAGAAATAATCTTTAGTATGTTGGTAGTTCTGTATTAACAATTATTTTTAATTTTAGCATTCCAAAGAGAAGGAGCAAAATTAATACCATGCCATCTAACACAAGAACTACATCCTGCCAGTGTTTAGAGCTGCCAGCAAATCACTCTTTGCTGAACTGGTCTCATCGTCATGTTTTTTGCCAGAGCCAAGCACCAAGGAGTTCGGGTTTATATATCCATTGCCAGCTCAATATTTCTTGCCACTGCACATGGCCAGCTGTTGTAGCCCACCTGCACTGCCTTGGAGTGACAGCAGCCCAGGCTTCTGCCCCATAACAAGGTCTTCAGGACACTACAAAGCACCTCTGCCAGAAAAAATAGGCACCCCAGTGTAGTGTCATGATGGGTTGTTATAGGTGTTACTCTCCATATAGGTGAATAATACAGCATCTTTGAGCATCCTTTGTAGCATTTCAAAAAATATTTTCCAAGCACTGCTTGAATTGCTTTAAGGTAACTCCAAGTAATAAGTTTGTTCTTCCCGTGCTACTTTGAGTCTGTTTACAGATCTGGTTCAAAGTAAGAGGGCAATATTCTTATTTGCTACTCTCCTTTCTCTCTCACATCTCGAAATCCAAATTCTCCAAAACAACTTAGTAAGCTCGGTTATACCTGCTTCTGCTTTCCTCTCCACCTCTGCTACAGCCTAAAAGACACATCACTACTGAGGTGAATGGTGAACTGCCCCCTGCCTCTTACTCTGCTCCTCCTCTCGCAATCTTCACATAGGTATCTGCTGAATCCTGTCAAGGTGACACCTTGTCTCCTGAGGCTGTATCATCAAAGGCAAATGAGTCCCCAGCACATTGCCCTGCTTCCAGGCCTGTCCCTTGTCTGCTGCTGCCACCCAACCTCACTCACCTAGCTGACTGCCCAAGGAACTTCTCCGCATCAGGAGAGCAGACAGATCCAGCACCGGCTGCTGGACACAGCCCAGACCCATGACTCCACTTTTCTGGACTTAATTTCCTCCATTTGTAAAAAGACATGATCTTTTCACCTTATGTTTCAGATCTGTGAAGGGATTTGAATGAGTTATTGGTCCAGGTAAGCAAGAGGTCATTATGTATGCATAGCTTTCAAATGATACAGAGCTAAACTGAAAACAGGTCCAGCCACATCCTCATTGGCCTCTGCCATGCTACTTTAGATTCTGTAATGATATTTCTACATGCTGAAACAGAACTTACAATGGAGACACCATATGAAATGTGAGCATGCTGGATTCAAAATTATTTGCTTGTTTATATTTTGTAAAGCTATACATAGTGATACCTAGCCAGATGTGATTAAAAAAAACCTCAGCCTCATTGGATTAAAAAAAATCTCATGATTAAATGCTGGAAATCCCAGATTTGAATGACTGCTCTCCCAGGTTTTCTATGCAACTTGAAGCTGGCTCTTTCAGTTTAACATTTCAAAACTGGTTGCCTGGCATTAGCTACTCTAATGAAGTTGGTCTGTTTTTCAGAGCCACTTAGTTTGGTTCCTGCATTAAAGTTGTGCAAAGACCATGGGTTCTTGGTATCTCTGAAAATCAGCCTGCTTTTCTCTTCCCTTAGGTTACTAAAATGAGGTATAGCTGAGTACTAACAGAAATGCAACTTCGTAACCCTTGTTCTCTGTTTGCACGTAATTTGCTGTTAGAGACAGTAATCTTATATAAGCCTATAAAGTCCTAGTGGATATTACGTACAAGTCCAAGAATAAGGTTTTCTTGTAACTACCATAAAACTATGGTATAACTATGTAAACTGCAGCTATGGGTATTAACCTGAATCACCAAAGGCACCAACAAACATGTCCATTGCATTTTGTGTAATGCTTATCTTCTGCTTGATGCTCTCCAAGATCAAAGAGTTTTTGATCAATGGAAAATATATCCCGACCCTAGTTTTCACACCAATGATATTTTCTCTTTTTTTTGTGTTCCAAGGATTGTCTTTCAGTCTTTGATGTTAACCTGAACATTTTCCATCATGTGTCACTCATGATTCTCAAAGGTAAAGTTTATAGGATAAAACAGAGGGGACAGAAGAAAGGGAAGTTTGAGATGATAAGAGGCAGTGAAAAGAAAGACAGAGGAAAAGAGGTATAGAAGTAAGCAATAATAATAGAAAAATCCATAAGAAACAAAATATCAAATAAAAGTCTAGAGATTAAAAGTATCTAGAAAATCAATGAGAAATGTCCAGTAAGAGCTTTTTTGTTTGGTAGGATTTTGTTTTTTCTTCTTTTTAAATAAGAAATGTTATCTGGCCTCTTAAAAGTTTAGGAAAAAAAAAACTTTGAGGGAAAAAAATGAGGACATGCAAAAAAAGGAAAAAAAAAAAAGAAAAAAAGAAAATTTAATAAATTTAATAAAGACAAAAAAATGGAGAGAGGAGACAAAAATAAAATATACATGTATATGGTGACTTTCTTCATTGTTTCAGTGATAGACACAAAAGAGATAAGGGAATTACAAAGAAAGACATCAACTATTATTTTAAAAGAGCGTAATTACTATATAACTTAGCTGTAAAGGCTTTTGGACCCCTCAAGTTTTCATAAATAAAATCATCACTATTCAATACCTTATAAAGATTATCATACTATAAAGTAGTTACAACAGAATCATAGAATCATGTCACAGAATTGGGTTGGAAGAGACCTCAAAGATCATCTAGTTCCAACACCATGCAACAGGCAGGGATGCCACCCACTAGATCAGGTTGCTCAGGGCCTCATCCAACCTGGACTTGAACACCTCCAGGGATGGGGCATCCATGACCTCTCTGGGCAACCTGTTCCAGTGTCTCACCACCCTCTGAATGAAGAATTTCCTCCTAAACTCTAATCTAAATCTCCCTTTTTTTAGTCTAAAGCTCTTCCCCCTTGTCTTATCACTATCTGTCTATGTAAAAAGCCACTCTTCATCTTTTTTTAGAAGCTCACTTTAAGAACTGAAATCTGTGATTGCTGTGTAACAATAACAACTTTTGTACATGTCTTCCAAAATGCAGGAACATAAGTCTTGAACTTAATATTTTTATGAGTGGTCCTGTCTCAATGTAAGATTATCATTTTTCAGCTTCTTCTGCTTCAAACAAAACTCCCTCTCCTGGATATATTTAGCAGCTATGCAGATGTCACCATTTCCTTGTTAAACTGTACTTCCCAGCACTGGAGGCAAAGTTCATAACCAGGTGGAAAAGGCTTCAAACTGACAAGAAAAAGGCCTTCACAGGCTGATAGTATCTATCTGGCTCTACAGAGTAATAACTGTTCCCATTCCTATGGGATTTGATCCCATTTTCCATAGCTAGATTGGGCTGGGAGCCCACAGGGCTTGAGCAATTTCATTTGCTTGTCAGGGGAGGTGAGATTTGCATCACTTGATTTTAGCAACATGAAGGTTAGTTGTTTTGCCCAAGGTATTCCTCTATACTCTATCTACCAGTTATAGAGAAGGAGCATTTGACTTCTCCTGTCAATTGTTTCCCTTAAACTTCCAGTTACCACTGGCTAAAAGGGGGATCAAAAATGTGGCCAGCTCACTGACAGCTGGAGATGAAGCACAGCCTCCACTTATGAAGGAGCTGTGTCCCCATTGAAATGGATTTCTACATCTAGTAATCTCCGCACAGCATGTGATGCTCAACTTTATAAAAATTTGCTTTGCATCAACATTTAAACACAGAGGTAGCGAGCAGGCAGTCCTGCTATATTTGTTTTTAAAAGGCTTAATTTTAAAAAACAGCTCTCTGCTCATCTCTGTCCAGCATGGACCAGACAAAGGTTCAGGTGAGGAGACTATTATATGTTACTTCAGCATGTACTGTTCTCTCTGCTGCTTCCATCTACTAGTACATAGCTTGTTAATTAGTGTAATACATTTCTCCTCTGATGCACTGTATTTTTCCAAATGATTTAAGTACTGGAGGTTTCTCTCTATATATATTTTTTTCCTCTTCTCCTGAGTAAATCCTGTTGAACTAGTAAGGAAAAGACCAAGTTTGGCATTAAATAGGTCCCCACTGTACTGTACATACTATCCAGTTCTTCAAAACTGGTCACACTATGCAGCCACATGCTAGAGGCAATTCACAAAGCTTGATGTTCATGAAGTTGAGCTGAGCAGTGCTGGGGGCTGCGCAGCTCACAGCTCTGCTGGCATGATGGGATGATACACAGACTATGGCCAGTGCGGGCACAGAGGGTCAAAACTACCACTGAGGAAAAAATAAATAAATTAATAAATAAAAAAATAAATAAATTTAAAAAAAATCAGGTTAGGAATTAAATTAGGAAAAAGGGTGGGGTAGGGGGAAAGTTGTTTCACTAGGGATTTCTGTGAGATAATCAGCTTGTGCCAGATTTTTAAGAATTCTTCCGTTTCAACTTGCAAATAGAAATGTGGATGGTATTTGTAACAGCACATATGAACCTAACTTCTGTTAAAAGCATGAAAAAAATTCAAAAAATCTCACTGTGTACATATCTTCATCTTTGGATATAAAAAAATAGGATGCTTAAATCTTTCAGGGCCTCTGTTTCACTTACAAAAATAGTACTTCCCTACAACATAGATGTATTGTGAAGAGAACTGGTTACAGTTCTACAAAATTACCACTGAAAAGTTCTTTGTTTCTTGTGAAGGTGTTATAAAATAAACAGAAGTGATAACATATCCAGTTAGCTGTAACTGGTGTTTTTTTTTTGTTGTTGCTGATCTATTTTGATAAATCAGTTGGTTTGATCTGACTAGCTGGTTGCTTTCTGTTGAAGATAGCTTCTTTGTAAATACTTTTGGTATTTTATCCTTTATAGAAATTGAGGCCATGCATGCTACAGGCATTGTGTGTTCAATTCCCTTCTTTGATTCCTTTGCTTACCTCTAGCATAGAGGAAAAAATTGCCTCCTTAAGAGGCCAAAGTCTTCTTGATCACTCATAAATTGCTTTAAAAATCTGCTTCATAAAGTTTGTGTTTTCCATTAGTGACACTCAGAAGAGAAAGGCAACTAGCTGTAAGGAGCACATCACAAACAAAAAATATGTTTGTCATAAAGTGACAGAAGAATAACCTTATCTTACAAAGCTTCTATGCCTTTTTTTTAAAAGGATCAAATCTTCAAACCTGGATCCATAAATATTTGGCACTTAAAGCATTTTAAGTAATGAATACCTACAGCACACATGGAAATTTACATTTGCTCAGCACCACAAAGATTCAGTCTGCCAATAATTCAGCTGCACAAATAAGGAGCAATATGCCAGTTTTGAAAATCTGTACTGTGCTATATAATAGCTTTCCGGTTTAAAAGCAGGACATTTCAAAAACCAACAGCTATACTAAAGTGGAAGCTATGCTTGTTAGGATCTTATTCTTGAAAGATTCATTAGGGGAACCATTTTCTCTTTCCTTCTCCCTCAACCAAGCCACTACCTTTGGAAGCACAGGAGCAATTCATTCTAGACACCACTGAATACCAATGGAGTGACATCGATGCATTAATGGCCACTTCAAAGACCCAAAAATTTCCCTGTAGCCAGCTTACTGGAGCAATGGAGAAGGCAGCAGCCTAAACTCTCCTCCAAGCACATAACCACCGATGACACACATGGGCTACCTACTGCAGCCAAAGCTCAGCACCTACCCACCATCTCCTGCCTTCATGGCATATCTGCATTTGGTCCTTTGATGGTTGGGTAACAGCAAAAAATTAATGAGACTGGAGTTTTTGAAGGTAGAAATGCCACAGACAGAAAACAAAAACAATCACTTCCTCGAAAAAGATCTCACAAGTCTTCTTACCTGTCTGGCCAGCTTCCCTAATGTGAAGCAGGTGGGTTCTAGAATCTCTGATCCAGTTCATTTGCAACGATTTGTGAAAATTACTTTCCCAGGAGAGTAAAGGAAAACTTGTAGGGGTTTTTAATGTCTACCGTTAACTAAGTATTCAAAGTCTTAACAAGAAGGAATGATGTTAAAA